>NC_133122.1:122022690-122202420 GCF_033568475.1 Henckelia pumila | reverse complement strand
ATAATGGTCAAAAGTCAACCTTAGTCAACTATGGTCAAACTTTGACCAAAAATTCGGCAAATCTTTATTGCGTTCTCACCCGCTTCACGGCTTTGAATCTTCGACTCAAAACTTGGATATTTGGGATTTGTTTCTATTACACGTGACGATCAAAAATGGTTAACTCGTCGGAGGTCGCCGGAAATGAGGAAGACGACGGTGGGGCGACGCGATCCAAACGTGCTCCCAACAATTATGAAATTATATACGGATTGTTTGAGAGCTCGATGAGACGATTCCAACGCCAACTAGGCCACGAACGGAATTGATCATCGAGGCGGCCGGGGGAATCTCTAGAAAAACGTGGCAACTCGGTGAAACTTTAACAGCTCCGATTAGCTCGATTTCTTCACCATAAAAATTACTACAAATAAGCTCGGGTAACTGTTCTACACATCACCTACTATCATTTAGGCAATTCAAAAACTAACAAAATCAAGCTCGAATCGTTGAAAATCTTGGCGAAGAAGACGATGAGTAGTACATTTCGCCAAAAACTTGTCTGTGCTGTCATCAATTTACTGGCAATCAACCGTTTGGATTTTTCGATTTCTTTATACCAATAGATGTCTTTCCTTGATCTTGTCCTACAATCTGAACCGTTCGGATCTTCGATCGGGAGCTCTGGGGAATGGCCGGAAAATAAAAACAAAAAAGAAAAACCATGGAATGCTACAGTGAAGCCGAAATTCTGTGCACAGAACCCATCTGTTCTAACTCGAATGTACCAAACGATCCAACCGTCCGATTGTCCGAATTTCCTTTACACCAATACTTTGTCTTGATGTTGTCCTAACAAAGTGACCGATCGGATCGTCGATCGGTAAAGTCCGGTAAACGATCCGCAATGGCAAACGTGGGACATGCCTACAGTAAATTCGAAAGTTTGGGGGATGAAAATTTTCTGATCTGTGTTTTATTTATGGTGTTTTAGTGTGTGTTTTTCTATTTATAGCAACTCGATAAATTTCTGGACCCGGACCAATTTAATTTGATACTCAATTGTGTAAAAATTAGTCTCTAATCTGATATTTTTTCGGTACCACACAATCAACATCTAGTAATTCAAAATTTTGAAAATTATTGGACTTTGACCAGTCAGTTGAACTCATTAATTTCTTAAATTAATCATTGAGTCAAAACTTAGACTATGACCAATCAACTTTGTCATATAGCTATTCTTAAATTAAATTATCTGGTATAACGAATTATTTTTATTTTCAATAGTATCAATAATATTAAATTTCAAAATGCTAATATTCCAGATATCCAAAAATAGTCAAACTCATTGACTAATTGGACAAGTGTATTTTATGAATTACACTCTATAAGCTCATTTGGAAATAAATAATTATTTTATCCACTCAATAATTATTTTAATTGTCAATAATTCGATAAGTAAATTCATTCGGGGCGTTAACACATTCTCCCCCCTTAAATGCGAATTTTTCCGTCCTCGAATAATTGACAATAACAAACTGATAGTCTCTGGATAACGCGTTCGCAAGATCAGCCTCGGCCTCCCACCGTAGCCACTTCTGAATGATTCATCCACCGGACCTTGAACAAGGGAAAAGAACTCGCATCCTATCCTCCAAATCTCCTCACATGTTAAAGATCTGCACTGGTCGTTCCTCGAACGACAAGTCTGGTGGTCAAAATGCAAAAGGTTCTTAGTCTATGTATGTGAGATGGATCGGAGATATATACTTCCGCAACATCGATACGTGGAATACAGTGCACAGGTAGTAGTGTCTATATCGATATAATAATCGTATCAATCCTCTCCAGAATTTCGAAAGGACCAATAAACTTCAGGGAATGAGCTTGCCGCCTCTTACAAAAAAATCGCAGCAAACGTCCATTACATAGGTGATATTCCTCACAGAGACGTGAGTCAACAACGGCAACTCGAGGTCTTCTTCCAGTCGGTCGGTCCAGCCTAAATCTTCTGATTCTAATATCGAACTTAAATCTGAATCAAAACATTCAACTTTCCAAGTCGGCTGAAAATCCGCTTTTAAAATCTAATTCGGATCAGGCAAAATCCTCAATATATTTCTGTTGGGACACATGATTCAAACACCAAAAATCAAAGGAAAACGATAGCCAAATGGCTGGTTGTCTCCTAATTTTTCCGATATAAATTATAGACCAGTTCAACTCCACTCTTACCTTCCTTATCGTCACTTATTTCATCAAGATCTCGAAGAAAAAGATGGCATTTTCGATGTTTTTCATTATAACCATCCCGATAATCCTTTATCATGAACCTCCTATTTGCCCGTGAATATCCACCCCAACTTTTTTCTCTATTCTGTGAGTTGATTGTACTCATTGTTCTTCTCTTATATTGGGTTTTTATAATGGATATAATGTTTCTAATGTTCAGTCAAGATTATCAGTTCATTGTCATTGTAGTATGTTATAGATCCTTGGTATGAATTCAGAGTTTCCCGATTAGTTTACCCTGATGCTACCTGTAGCGACCCAAACCGGTTCCGCGACCTAATCAGAGTTAAGTGCATACTTAAACAGGGCATTAAATAAATCGACTTGCGGAAGACTTAAATAAAAATAGACCGGCAGAATACAAACTGAGTTAACATAAATTCCGATTATACAAACCCAATCGGAATAAATAAACCCTTAAAGGCAAAAACCTTACAACTAATCTCGCTGTTTCTCATGGTCTGGATTGGGCCAATCCAAGCTTCCTGGTGCTCCCACCCTCCACCTACACCTGCCCCGTCGAATGGGGTGTCCATATATACAGAAAAGACTGGACGTGAGCTCTAAACTCATTACGAAAGAACTGGGTAAAACATACAAAGATGATGCATGCAAATGATAGGGTATCCATATCTGGGATAACTGTATATAACTGCTCAGTAATGGCTCCTAGGACATAAGTGGTACAACCCAGGGAGCAAACCCTGCGTACACTGCTCATTCCTACAGGACGTGGACCGTGTCCCCCGATGCTAGCCACCAATGACCCATCAGTCACTGGCCCTAGACATCAACCGTCCTAACAGGGCTGAGCGGCCCTACATGGCTCATCTCAAAAGATGGACAGACACAATATGATATGCACATGCTGCAAAATAATATGACACACAAACGCAACATATAAGCATGAAAACCCGCTGGCTATCTCAGTCTGTACTTACGTACCTTACTACAGGCAGTTCCTAGCAGTCCCGCTCTATGTTCCAAGCCTATATCAGCTCTACAATGCAAATACCCATGCATCAATAATTAAGCTCTAAAAGCCTTAATTAAGCTATTGCATACTCCTAAATAATTTAAGGAGACCATAGCTATACCTGCATCCGTCGTCAGCCCGCTGATGACAATTGCCTCAAAACTTAGGCACATCTTCGCCTCGACCTCGGGATCTCTATGCCACTTTCGGAATCCCAATAGGATGCCTAGAACTCCCTAGATCTGAGTTAGAAGCCTAGGAATTGAGAGAGGAAAAGGAGAGGTGCGAGTTGAAAATGAAATGTCGGACCTCTATTTATAGGCGAAGTTCGGGCCGTCCGAACTCGACTTCGGATCCTCCTGTAGTACCCCGTAACCAAAATTGGTAATTAAGAGATTAATTATGTTAATTAAACCAATTTGGTATCTAAAGGATCGGAAGCTCCGAAGGTGAGATCGGAAGCTCCGATCAGGATTGGGAAACTCCGATCGGGATCGGAAGCTTCGATCGATATTACGTCATGCATGACGTGTGGCAGGATCGGAAACTCCGATCGGGATCGGAAGCTCCGATCGCCCTATCCGAAGTCAACCAGTGAGATTTTGCATTGTAGACTTGATGATAGGCTTGGAACCTAGCAGTGAGACTACTAGGACTGCCTTAGAAAGGTATGTAAGTACTGGACTGAGATTGCCAGCGGATATGCATGCTTATATGTTGCATTTATGTGGTTGCATGTTATTATTGTTATGCAGCAGTTGCATTTCATCTTGTGCCTGTACATCTGTATATCTTTCGAGATGAGCCAGTTAGGGTTGCTCAGCCCTGTTAGGACGTTTGATATCGAGTACCCTTAGGTACTGATACCTCGAGGACTCCGTGGTCCGCGTCCGGGATTAGGGAATGAGTGGTCGCACACAGTGGTTAGCTACCCCGATGTGACGAGCTTATATCAACAGGCGCCAGTTTGAGCAGTTTGTATACAGTTATCCCTGATATGGATACCCAGTCATTTGCATGCATCATATTTGTATGTTTATCCGTGCTTTCGTATTGATCTTAGAGCTCACGTCTAGTATTTTCTGTGTATCTGGATACCCTATTCGATGGGGCAGGTATAGGTGCAGGATTGAGCACCAGGAGCCTGGAGTAGCCAGTGACCTTGAAGACAGCAGGATTAGCTGTAGGTTTTATTTTAAGTAATTCGATTGGGTTGTATAAATCAAGTTTGATTAGCCGGTTGTATTTTGCCGGTCTACTTGTATTTAGTCTTCCGCACCAATTTGATTTAATGCATGCTTAATTATGCTCTTAACTCTGATTAGGTAGTGGATCCAGGTTGGGTCGCTACAACCTCCTAACTAGTTCGGATCCTCCGTTCCTAACTTTCGGAGCCTCCGTTCCTGTTCGGAGCCTCCGATCCTGACTTCGGATCCTCCAAAGTCCCATCAATGATGTCACCCATGACGCATTATCTTCAGAGCCTCCGATCCGAGTTCGGATCCTCCGATCCAGTTCCTGTTCGGAGCCTCCTAACCCGGTTCGGAGCCTCCGAACCATCCGAACCCTCGGAACCTTCCCGACCATTTTTGAGTGTCCTGAATCCATTTCTGGACTCGTTAACCCATTTGGAATTTCCTTAATCATGTTTTACTTAATCTAAACATGATTACATGATTAATTATTCATTAATCGTTAATTCTGGATACGGGTCACTACATTCTCCCCCCCTTAAAAGATTTTGTCCTCGAAATCTAGGGTAAAACCTCGAGAACGTACAAGAAACCCTTGCTCGAGTGTCTGGTCTAAATTGCTTCCGACACACTCAGACTCTTGTCGAATTCCTTATAAGCTCCATTAATGCTTAACCGCATTAATATTCTTTCACTGAAGATTACTGCGCTACTGGTCGACAGTCGAACTTCCCTAGCGCTAGCGTATCGTAACACTGATACATCTTTCACTCGGACCACGATCTTCCTGACCACGAAGGATACATTACCTGCTTGATCAAGATTATCTCAAAGGAAATCTTAAGCTAACGAAGACCAAGTCATAACCTGAATGGTTTACGACATTCGTTGAATAACTTATCGAATCTAACCATCTAATGGTTCCAAAAGTTCTCGGTTCTCAACACCTCTAGTCAGGAAAACACTAATTCCAACATTGTGCTAACACATTCTAACATGAATCTCGCTTTAAGATAATCCAGTGGACTCAAGTCTATACTTCAACGTAACTGCTCACAATGTTTCCTAGACTGGTTACCCTCCCCACTCTCCCTGAAGCACAACCGGCTTCCCAAGTAATACTGGGAACTTAAATCATCATGTCTAGTACATTCTGCTGTCCACGTTTCTTAGTATAATCTCAACACTGTGCCCTGATGATAACTATCATCACTTGCAATTCATGACGCTACGTCATCTCCTAGCCATTGGCCTGCGAAATCACGCATACATTGCAATGGAAGTCATCACGCCTCTGATGATCTACAACATCTCGATCATAGGTTATTCACCCATGAATCCCAATCGTTGGACATCCTCCTAGTTATACATACTCGCAATCACTGTACGCTCATCAAGACTAAGGCAAGCTCCCACCAATATGCTCGACTGGGACATTCCACAGTGCACAGACATATGGAAACGCTTCATATTCCGTCTCGAAACTCGACAGTCATTGCACCAGGTATAACTCAACTCAGAGTCTCTGATAATACCATCAGCTCATACCAACCTCCCAAGGTTGAACATACTGATCCTAGAACTAAATTTCAACGAATTCTCAATAGTCAAATCGCTCCCTTGCCGAACGCATCAGTCTCAGCACTGAATGATCTAATTCATCGATTCCCTAGTCAATCCTGGGAAATACTTGTGCTCGAAGTAACTTGCCACACAGTGCGTCTCTGATTGTCGTTTATTGGTACAACGCAATATCTTTGACAAACAGTCTGCATAGATGTGACTCACTGACTCGAAAGAACAAACTCGATCCGTCACGATCTTGCAAAATCTTCGATCCCAAAGGCAAACCTCGTTGGCTACTAAGTCGATCCTTGACTATCTCAGTCACATGTCGCACATCACTCGCTGGAAGATTAGTGACACATCCTGCTAGATCTCGAGAATTAGATCCCAGCTAATGTCATACCACACGATTAGGACAACTAATGTTCCTTGCTAATGTCCATTAGAATTTCTAACTACTCGTCGGATCCAAACACAATGGTATACATAGATGTCCTCACAGGAACACTTCATCAAAATGTCCGGTTGACACTCTTTCACTATTGTTGTTTAATGGACAATTCCCAATGAAACAACAACATGATCCTTTCCTGACCTATTGCTATCACTAAGCAATTGATTGGAATCAATATCAGTTTCCTTCTTAACAAGAAATGAACTATACTGGAAACTACCAAATCCCTTGCTTGTCTCCACTATCAAGTTAGCACCTAACTTGACCATACAAGTCCACTTGCAATCGTTCCCAATTACAGCAATCCCAGAAGATTCATCTCTGGCGATCATTGAGACTAAATAACTCAAATCTCCAATTTTTCTGAGATGGTATTTAGTACTCATCCCATAAGCATTACTCGACAAAATACAATCCCAAGTATTTCTTAATTGTTACATCCTGATCAACCCTGATTGGCTCAACCAATCGAATTCGTCGATCTACTTAAGCTTGCACTTATCAGATCAGACCACCACTGATCATCCAACCTACATGGCTCGGTCAAATAACATGACTCAACTGACACAAAGAACCATTTCCAAAACACTTGGAATACCAAAATCGCTTTGGTTTCAACACACTCATGATTGATAACCAGTAAATAGCTATTAGTAGTCTATCGACACAATCTCGTGCCTCACTACTCACAGCTGCCGCGTATGCTGAACTTAATCAACCTAACTCTGACAGAGTTAGCCAATAGCCACTAGTAGTCATTAAGCACAGATCCCGTGCCACCTTAGCACTACTAATCGCTGTCTTGTTCGCCCAAGGAAGACATCAAGATGAAACTAAGCCATTTCCATCCCATGGAAAATCCTACGCTCAACCTCTGAAAATATCAGACAGTACTTAGCGCAACCACTGGACTCACTATCCTTACCTCGTTCATTCAGAATGAACACCACGGTCGTCAAGTCCAAGAAGAATAACTAAAGAATCCCAAAGATTTCCACAATCTTCAAACACTCTCCTGATCATATCCCTTGTTAAGATTGTTCAGCAAATTAAGACCGAGGTAGCCTACCACCATGTCCCACCTGGAATCACCACCAAGTGTTATACTGGCATCACGCTTCCCTCATGCCTCAATTAGTTTTATACATTCCTTAGCGTTTGATACAACCCCATTACTTATGAAAGACTAACATCGCTTGGAAATACTCACCTCCGAGTCAACGTCTCAGATAGTCTTCACTCTCCACTCCTGAATAAGTCTCATATCAGGAGAATCCAATCATATTTCTAATATGATACTAGTCAGATGATATCCCCAATCATCATGGTGTAGTCCTCGTATTCGAGTCAAAGTCTCGTAACAACATCCCATCCAATATCTTGGATAATTTCCTATCACAAGGAAATTCTAACCACAACTCTGATGACAACCCCTAGTAATCGCTGGTAGAAATCCATCCACCTACTAGATCCACACGTCTAGCAGTAACCCAAAGGTTAAAACCTATCTGCTCAAAGTATACTACTCGTCAAGCAAATCCCTCCAAGACTGGTTCCCATAGCAGAACATTCAAACTATATCTCTGGCACACCAGACGATATCAAAACCATCGATATCAAACCTGATATCTAATCCAAGGTCATACCTCGTCGTGACTATCACCAAATCCCTAGACTGAGTAGCCTTCCCACTGCCATCTCCTGAAGCACAAAAGGCTCCTAGGTACCCTCTGAAGTACAAAGACTCCCAGAGTAATACTGGCATAGGGTCGCGCCCCATCACGTTTAGTCCTGGTCATAGTCCACAACTCTCGGCATATACTGGACCTGGTATCCCGATGAAAACCCATCATCACAAGCCTCAACCTAACAAAGGTCAGACAGCCTACTGTTCTCAAGGAAACAACCTAGAACAAAGCCCAAATGTTCTAAACCGAACAATATCCCTAATGCCTCTAGATGAGTCCACTCATCGCTGGCACTAACATAGTCCACTGACTAACTAGGTCAATCCTAGGAAAACGCCTAGACTAACCGCAAGTCACACTGTCACAGTTGACCCACTCAAATCCCATGAGCTGCAATAGTTGAACGCTAATCAACTAAACCCAATCCAAACTTCCGCACAATCATGCAATCATCCACGAATTGTTGGATAAATAAAACATGTATCACTTATTTCAAGTTATGTACAATTCTCTTTATTACAATCTCATGTAATACATAGTATTCAAAATACAATGAAATGTACAATCGAACTTGAAATGATACAACCAAAGTATGATGATTCATTACAACTGAAATACTGTTTACAACTACAACGATACAGTATTTAAATCATCGTACTAGTCTTCGTTTGTTGAGCATGAAGCTTTTAATCGACACATGCATCGATACAAGCATACTCCCGATCAAGTCTCTCTACATGTCCTCCTACGAAGAACTCCGGAGAAATGACACGTGATATCTAACCAGCTATGCTCTGCGTCAGTGCATGTCGGTCGACCTCTTTTGCTCACGTTCTACCGTCAGCGTTCTTCTTGTATTCATATCATGCCTTTGAACATGAAGTTTCCCGTGTGCCTACCGAACGCATCAGTACAAGCATACCGGCAAAACTATGTTCCGCATGAAAATCTCTCCAACTACGACTGGAGAATCTTCAGAGTAGTGTCATCATGGTAATGACTGTACAGATGCAAACATCAAGTAAGTCCCCAGCAATCCTCTGCCACTGCCTCTGGCATCCGGTACTCGATCCAAAGCTAAGATCCACATGAGTAGAAGTCTTGAAAACTCGGGCACGATCCATCACTCCTGTCCGCACTTGCTGGAATCCCATAAGCCAAATCTTCAGAAATCCTACCGATGATGATAGTCTCTAGGCAAACTTAATTGCCGCATCATCACCTCTTCCAAGGTCTCATCCATCCTATAAGGATAACCCAAAGTCTCATTACTATATCCCAAGTCTCTTGCATGCATATGCTCTGATACCAAAAAGTGTAGCAACCCAACCCGGATCCGCTACCTAATCAGAGTTAAGAGCATAATTAAACATGCATTAAATAAATTGCTGCGGAAAACATAAATAAAAACAGACCGGCAGAATACAACCGGTTAAATAAATTCGATTATACAACCCAATCGAATAAATAAACCCTAAAGGAAAAACCTACAGCTAATCTCGCTGTCCTAACTGGTCGCTAGCCAATCCAAGCTCCTGGTGCTCCACCCTGCACCTACACCTGCCCCGTCAAATGGGGTGTCCAGATACATAGAAAAGACTGGACGTGAGCTCTAAATTCAATACAAAAACACCGGATAAGACATACAAATATGATGCATGCAAATGATAGGGTATCCATATCTGGGATAACTATATATAACTGCTCAGTAATGGCACCTAGGACATGAGTGGTACAACCCAGTGAGCAAACCCTGCGTACGCTGCTCATTCCTACAGGACGTGGACCGTGTCCCCCGATGCTAGCCACCCATGGACCCGTCAGTCACTGGGCCCTAGACATCAACCGTCCTAACAGGGCTGAGTGGCCCTACATGGCTCATCTCAAAAGATGGACAGGCAAAATATGATATGCACATGGCTGCATAATAATATGACACACAAATGCAATATATAAGCATGCAAACCCGCTGGCTATCTCAGTCTGTACTTACATACCTTACTACAGGCAGTTCCTAGCAGTCCCGCTCTAGGTTCCAAGCCTATATCAGCTCTACAATGCAAATACCCATGCATCAATAATTAAGCTCTAAAAGCCTTAATTAAGCTATTGCATACTCCTAAATAATTTAAGGAGACCATAGCTATACCTGCGTCCGTCGTCAGCCCGCTGATGACAATTGCCTCAAAACTTAGGCACATCTTTGCCTCGACGTCGGGATTGCTATGCCACTTCCGGATTCCCAATAGGATGCCTAGAACTCTCTAGATCTGAGTTAGAAGGCCTAGGAATTGAGAGAAGAAAATGAGAGGTGCGAGTTGAAAATGAAATTTCGGACCTCTATTTATAGGCGAAGTTCGGGCCGTCCGAACTCGACTTCGGATCCTCCAAACTGGTTCGGATCCCCCGTTCCTGACTTCGGAGCCTCCGTTCCTGTTCGGAGCCTCCGATCCTGACTTCGGATCCTCCGAAGTCCCATAAATGATGTCACCCATGACGCATTATCTTCGGAGCCTCCGATCCGAGTTCGGATCCTCCAAACCCGTTCGGATCCTCCGATCCAGTTCCTGTTCGGAGCCTCCTAACCCGGTTCGGAGCCTCCGAACCATCCGAACCCTCGGAACCTTCCCGACCATTTTTGAGTGTCCTAAATCCATTTCTGGACTCCTTTAACCCATTTGGAATTTCCTTAATCATGTTTTACTTAATCTAAACATGATTACACGATTAATTATTCATTAATCGTTAATTTTGGATACGGGTCACTACACTACCCATGTAACATCCTCATGTTGTTCGATTTGAGGTTCGAGTAGACTAGTAATACCAGCTAAGTTTTGTTTATATTGTGTTCAAAATTCAAACTTAACAACATCTTTCTCTGTGACTTGCAACATATGGAATCCAAATAGCAAATCGATCTTGTTAAACCTTGAAACTCCGATAACTAATCAAATAAGCCATCGATTCTAACCACAGGCATAATTGTTCTTCACTATGACTGGATTCTTCATATAGCAATAGAACTCGTACTTGACTTTTCCACTTAGTAAAAATTATAGTCCGCATATGATAAATAATCAAAATCCTGAATCCGACAGTACAACTAGATCAACACTCATTGTCTGCTCTTGTATCTCTAACTACATTCCACTGCGCACACAGGTGGTAGAAATAACCTCTCCAAAAAGCACGGTAACATTTATAACATGTATTAGAAACCTCAGGTATAATGCATACTCTCCTAATAAACATATGTGATATGAATGAATGCTCAGTTCCAGATCATGCATCGGATAATTTGGCTCATGAATCTTCAGCTATCTCGACGCATAAGCAATCACTCTGTCACACTGCATAAGTACGGCACCTAAGCCCATCTTAGACGCATTTGTGTACACCACTAACTCCTCGTGTGCTACTGGCAATTTCCAACACTGACGCAGAAGTGAGTGCCTCCTTAAGCTGATCAAAACTCCTCTGGCAATCAAAACTCCATACAAACTTCGCATTCTTCTTGGTCAAGGATATCAAGGGTACTGCAATAGATGAAAAGCCCTTAATGAACTTCCTGTAGTATCCTGCTAGACCCAAGAAACTGTCTCAACCTTAGGTGGATCCACTGCTATTCCATCCTTAGAAACAATATGCCCAAGAAATGCCACCTGCTCGATCCAAAATTCACACTTGCTGAACTTCTCATACAGTGGATGCTCCATCAGGATGTGCAAAGTTGTCTGCAAGTGCTGTCTATGCTCCTCCATGCTCCTAGAGTATATCAAGATCTCATCAATAAACACAATGATGAACTTGTATAGATATGGCATCACCAAAAACTCATAATGTCCATCACGTGTCCGAAAAACAGTTTTGGACACGTCGGAATCTCTGATCCTCAACTGACGGTATCCAGATCATAGATCGATCTTGGAGAATATTGAGGCTCCCTGCAACTGATCAAATAATTCCTCTATCCTCGGCAGTGGATACTTGTTCTTAAGTATAACCCAGTTAAGCTCCCGATAGTCAATACACAGTCTCATGCTGACATCCTTCTTCTTCACAAATAACACTAGCGTTCCTCAAGGAGAAAAGCTAGGGAGAATGAAGCTCTTCTCCAATAGCTCCTGAATCTGCTCCCTCGGCTCTTTCATCTCAGTAGGAGCAAGTCGCTATGGTGTTTTAGAGATAGGCACAGTGCCTGGCAGAAACTCAATGCTGAACTCAACCTCTCGAACTAGGGAATTCTGGAAACATTCTCCTGAAATTCGTCTAGAAAGTCGCATACAATTTCTACATTCTCAGTAGAACTAGTAAAGAAACCCCTTTCAACTCCTAAGTAATAACTTCCTTGCACGTACACAAGAGATGACGTGCAGGGTACTGTTGCTCTGAGCTGCATAAAAAAAAATAATTGGGTCTCCGTTCTTCGAATTCAGTGATACTGTCCTCGTCTGAAAGTCAACCGAAACTCTTTTGACTGTCATCCAGTCCATACCTAGAATAAGATCAAATCCTGTCGTCGACCGTACAACCAAATCAGCTTCCACAGCATTCCTCTGTTGCTCTAACTCTAACCCACTTAGCACGCTTAAAGTGAATAGAATATCCTGAGAAGGTACGGTAACATCATAACCCGTATTAAATTCCTCGATTATAATGTCAACCATACTAATAAACTTCTGAGAGATAAGTGAATGCGTAGTTCCAGAATCTAGCATCGCAATTGTAGAAATACCTCAAATGTTAATCTTCCCTGCACGCAGAAGATTTCCCAGCAGATAAAGACAATAGTTCTAGAGAAACTACTACGACCCAATTAGCAACTAAAGTCCGAACCTAAACATACTTGATTCCCAAATTTGGTTCGCCACTTACTAAAATTATAGTACTCATATAATACCTTATAAATCCTAAATATCATGTCCTAAATATTTATATCCATAATGAACTTTACATACAAATATTGAGATCAACGCAACTTAGACCAAGCATTCACCAAAGAAATTATTCTCGAAAACTATCAAACTTATAGGCAAATAAAAATTCAATCTCAATTTTTTTTATATGGGATATGCAATATAAAATAACAATCCCAATTGGTTAATTCTCATTCTAGATTACAGTTTTCTCCGATCTATCATTCTTGCAATCATCCTGACATCCTTCAAGTAAAACACGTTTCAAAGGCACACTGCAATGTCCATAAACTCCACACGCAACCGCTATATATAACTAAGTATCTTAACTTAAAGTCCTTACAACATATTGCAGTGAAACATAACTCATGTGTCTCATATGTAAAACATAACTTAAAGCATTTAAATCTTACAGACTGATAGTTCGGCTTCTGAGCTCTACGTAGCAGGCTAGTCACCCTCCAAGGAACATGCGCTGATACCAATTGAAAAGACCCGAAACTGTTACTAATTTTTTTTTTAAATCCTTGCATGCAAGAGCCGTAACATAAAAAATAAAATAATATACTCTCATAAATCCATGCATACGCAAAACTCTCATGCATACGCAAAATATTTTAAAACCAATAAATGTGAAAGAGAAAATATTAAAACATGTGCGGAAATAACTACTTTAAATCTCAAAAAACACTGAACATAAACAGAGCATCGGTCACGGGTGTACTAGCTGCACTGGATACTCATACGCCTTCATTGTCAGTAGGGACCTCCTCATCATCATCATACCCATAATACCTGCATCATCTAAATCTAGTGAGCCTAGAGGCTCAACATGTTCTATCCAGTAATAACAAATTTGAAACCACATGCAAGCACATATCGTATAAAATATCGTGAATATATCATATACGTGCATGATCTTAAAATAATGCATAATAAGAAAATATGTCATCATCAGTCATACATACATCATAACTAATCATACATAGCATAATTGAGCATGTCATAATCATAAAAACTGATTATGGTCATATCCATGAATGTGACTAATAACTGTGCCGACTGATCAGCCTAAAAGAACCAACGTACATGGCGGTGAATAATCACCTCTATGCCGGTAGTAAACTACCTCTGTTCCAGTGGTAAAACCACCTCTATGCCGATATTAGAACTACCTCTGTGCCGATGGTAAACCACCTCTGTGCCGCCACATCACTTCAATTTCCATAAAAATATTTTTCATGCTCAATTCTTAATCATAAACACATCATAAAAATATTTCATGTATGCATGCACTTAAAATATGTCATTCATTTTTTTTCTTTATTTCATGAAAATTTGCCCGTAAATATATATTTAATTATTTTTCATAAAATTCATACTTATATATATATATATATATTATATATATATATCTCTAAAAAAAAATACATGCACGAATTAAATATATATTTACGGACCATTTAATTCCATAGACTTGTTCGAGCTGCTAACCCCTTAACTTAAGCACATAAATTGTTAGAATGGTCCGTTATCAATTTAGACTGACTTATGAATTTCAAAATTGATTCATTAACTTAAGCTAGCTTATTAATAACTTAATCTAGCCCATAAACTCATAATCTCGCCCGAATCATAACTTAGCCCAATTATGCATTAAAGCTAACCAAGCCCATGTTCCAATAGTTAATCACTTAAACACTTATTAAATTACTCGAACCCGGAATAAAAATAACCCGACCAATAGGGACCCTAACTCAAACTAAAACCCATGGATCAGCAGGCTTGAACGAGTACATGGCAGAAATACGTAATAACTTAAGTCATATGCATGCTTTCATGAATTTGTTCTAAACCACATACCATGCACTCCAACATACCTTTAATGCATAAAACCTTGTACATATGATTTAAATGGTGAGCAAGAATGGATAGAAACATGCCTTTGCGTTTCTAACGCACGAAAACTTAACCGGTTTCTTAGATCTTGACTTGGGAATCTCATGATTCTGGAAATCTCAAATCCCTAACTGTTGATTTCTGTCTCTTAATATCCTCAACTAGCTTCCGATCTGCGAAAAATCACATAAATGATCAAAAGTCAACCTTAGTCAACTATGGTCAAACTTTGACCAAAAATTCGCAAACTTTATTGCGTTCTCACCGCTTCACGGCTTTGAATCTCGACTCAAAACTTGTATATTTGGATCTATTACGTTGAGATGATCAAAAATGGTTAACTCATCGGAAGTCGCCGGAAAAAGAGGAAGACGGCGACGGCGGCGCGGCGGCGGCGATCCAAAACATGCTCCAAAAATTATGAAATTTTACAGGATTTTAGAGCTCAACGAGAGGATTCCAGCACACTAGGCCACGGCCAGAATTGATCATCGAGGCGGCCGGAATCTGATAAAAACGCGGCAACTCCGGCAAACTTTAACAGCTCCAATTAGCTCGATTTCTTCACTAAAAAATACTACAATAAGCTCGGGAAATGTTCTACACATCACCTACTATCATTTAGCAATTCAAAAACTAACAAAAACAAGCTCGAATCGTGAAAGTCTCGGCGAATAAGACGATGAATAATACCTTCGCCGAACTCGTCTGTCCTTCGTCGATTTCCTGGCGATCCAAGCGTTGGATTTTCAATTTCTTTATACCAATAGATTCGTCTTGATCTTGACTAAAATCTGACCGTTCGGTTCTTTGATCGGAGCTCCGGTGAATTGCCGTAAAAATAAAAAACGTGGACTGTTACAGTGAAGCCGAATTATGTGCAGAACCCGTCTGTTCTAACTCGATTTCCCGACGATCCAACCGTCCGATCGTCGATTTCTTTACACCAATAGATTTTTATTGATTTTGGCTACAAAGTTACTGATCGGATCTTTGATCGGAGCTCCGGTGAACGATCGGCAATGGAAAACATGGGACTGCTACAGTAAATTCGAAAGTTTGGGAGAAAATTTTCTGATCTGTGTTTTCTTTATGGTGTTTTAGTGTGTGTTTTTCTATTTATAGCAAATCGATAATTTCTTGACCCGGACCAATTTATTTGATACTCAACTGGTAAAATTAGTCTCTAATCTGATATTTTTCCGGTACACACACTCAACATCTATTAATTCAAAATTTTGAAATTATTGACTTTGACCAGTGAGTTGGACTCATAATTTCTTAAATTAATTATTGAGTCAAACTTAGACTATTATCAATCAACTTTGTCAAATACTATTCTAAATTAAATTATCTGGTATAAATAATTATTTTTATTTCAATATCTCAATAATTATTTCAAAATGCCAATATTCCAAATATCCAAAAATAGTCAAACTCATTGACTAATTTTCAAGTGTATTTTATGAATACACTCTATAACTCAATTGGCAATAATAAATATTTTATCCACTCAATAATTATTTTAATTTCCAATAATTCGATAATAAATTTTCAGGGCGTTACAGAAGATTTATTTTTTCTTTTCTTCTTCTTTCTTTATTTTATTTTTTAATTCTAGTTTCAATTATTGAGTAGTTTATTTTCAACCAAGACGGTGTGATTGGATCGAACAAATTCATGTAGAAAACTTGGATGTTTATTTGGGATTTTTCAGAGTTGATTTTATTTTATTGATTGTCAGATTTATAATTGTCTTGTGAATAACCTGATCAACTGTTTTCTTGCATGTTAATCGATTCCAAGTCGACAGAGGAGGGATTGATTTTGATCACTCTGATAATTAACACATTGTAAAACCGACTAGAAATAGAATTCGGTTTCAGTGTGCGGTTTGGTGTAAACTGAATTTTCAAAAATATTTAATGCATTCAAATTTGATTAGAATTACGAAAGATTAATCCGTCAATATTTGAATGGGTTTGATTGTTCTAGAAATAAACCTTTGGACAAGATAGGAGAATTCACGTGATCTAAGATTAAATCTGAGTCTTGAATCAACGACATGTTACATGATTTTTTTGGTACCTACGTGTGTCTTGGTTGTCTCGTTTTAATTATTTTTATCTTGAGTTATTTTTATTCTGATTTCTTAAGCAGTTTTATTTTAAATTATTATTATATTCAAATCAAATTGCTTTTTCTTATTTTGTCTAGATTAAGTAAAATAATTAAATCTTGAGAATTGACAACAGCCCCTGTGGGATCGATACTTAGAATCTTTGTCCACTTTACTATTACTTAACCTGGTACGCTTGCCAGTAGATTTATATCACACCGATTTAGCCGGTCAAGTTTTTGGCGCCGTTGCTGGGGACTGTTTAGTTAATATTAGGATAGATTATTTGCTTGAGACTAGATATTTTATTATTTTTTGTTTTTTATTATTTATTTTTAATTTTATTGTTTCTTGCTTGTGAGGTACTTGGAGATGGATCATCGACAGGTTTTCACAAAGTTTGGCCAACAATACTCAGAGTCATTTTATGTTTCTTGGGGGAGATTCAATGAGTTGGCAAACAGATTTCGATGTCATCAATTTTCGAATTGCACCCTTACTAAAATTTTTTATGGTGGGTTGGATGAGCTAACAAGACATTAAGTAGATTATGGAGCTTTGGCCACTGGCAGTCACTTGTTCAATAGAGATTACGACGGTGAAATGCACTTGTTAAATGATATGGCAGATTTCGACTACCATTGGCATTGTGATCCTTCATTGCAGGGTTGGAGTCACCAATATCCTCCACAATTCAACTCCACAAATCAAGAAGAGTGTATAGGGCGTTCTGAGGATCACGTGGCTCAGTTGGAGAACATTGTGCGATAACAGACAGAGATAAATCAGTTTTTCGAAAGCCGCATCAAACCTTTGAGTATTTTAGATGAACAGATTGCACTTCTTAGAGAACCTATTTCTGAAATATGCCAAGAGAATGAAGAAATTGAGCCATATCAAGAAGAACTATCAATTGAGGAATCATGTTGTGATGATGAGCCAACAGTAAAATTGGAGGAAGACACATACAAGGCTACAGATTTTACCTCGTCAATGGTCGTTCCATGTACACCGTTAGAAGATTCCTTCTTGCCATTGACGCCACCTCCAACATATTCCATTCTCTATGAGCTTCAGCCTAGATTCGGAGTCTCCTTACAAAAGAAAAAGTTCATGCCGAGTGTTGTTGGACCGACGAGCTTTCCATGCATATATCACGCCAAGCTTGAGGGCGTACACAATCAAGACCCATACGTAGAGTCGTATGATTCTTACTATGGACTACAGCCGTTCTTTGACGGTTGCTACTGCATAGTCGGGCATTAGACTATAAATTTAGCACTGACTGGGAGGCAACCCAGTGTTCTTTCCCTTGTTTTTTATTTTATTTTTGGTTTGTGTTTTTTTTATTTAATTTTTACTTCTTTCCCATTCCAGTTTGTCGAGCCTGCCGATATACACAGTCTACTGCTACTGTCCCAGCTGATACTATCAAGAAGGAAGAGGATGAATCGAAAACCAGGGGAGTGTTATTGTTTTTTTTTTATTTTGTTTTTGTTCATCTTGCATTTGTGTGTTTGTTATGCATTTTGTTCATTGTTTCTGAAGCATTGAGGGCAATTATTTGGATAAGTATGAGGGGGTGTTATTTAGTTTTGTTTCGTTTATCATTGTGTTTTGCATTCATATGGTTTAGTTCTTTGCATATAGTTCGTAATCATGTCTATCAATGTGATGTTGTTTGTGTTGTGGGTACAAGTAGAATGATAATTGTTAGCCTATGATGATAGAGTTGAAAAATAAATAAATAAAATTTTTAGAAAATATTTATTTTGATTGAACATGAGAAGCTGTTGATTGAATCATAAATCATCTTAAGCACGCATGTTAGACTGGTGTAGTGTAGTAAAGTAATTGATGAAGTTCGTGTTTCCTTGACCATTGCACTACAATAGGTGTTTGTTGTTCATGATAGTGCTTTGGATTCTTAATAGTTGTTAGACATTGCATGTAGTGACCCTTACCCGGATCACCTACTAAACAGAACTTAGGCATGCAATTAACTTAATTAAACAGATATCAGAATAAAACTGCGGAAACCATAAACATTATACAATCCCAAGTAAAGGAATCTGTAATGTATCCAAATAATATACAACCAAATCGAATAGCTGTATCAACCCAAACAACAGTAATAAAACCTAAGCGAAGCTCCAGCTGGCCAACCACTGACTAGCCCCTCCTGGATCCACCCGCCTCGTCCAATCGCAAACCTGCCCCATGGAATAGGGTGTCCAGAAACACAGAGTACGAGACGTGAGCATAAAATGCTCAGTACGAGAGTATGAGTATACATGCATGCAAAGTGAACTCCCTATAGACTCGAGGTCAAGGATCAGATAACAAAGACAGACCGGGCCCTGGTATGTAGCACGCTGTGCCGTCGCTTCAGGAGGTGGCTCCCGTACCGAGATAACCGTGGATACGCCGGACCCAAATCGATGGAATTCCATCCACTAACAGGATAGGGTACAACCCTACTAACAGACATCTCGAAAGAGATACAGCAAGATGCAAATGAATGCAGAATAAATCAATGACATATAAACCATGCAGTCACATAATACATGCACACTCAGTCAGGATATCTCGAACAGTACTTCCGTACCTCAAAACAGTGCAAGCTCTACCAACTCTAGGTCCACGCCTATAGTCTGCTCTACACTTCGTCCGTCGTTAGCCCTTTGATGTTGATGCCTCCAAAACTTGGGCACAACTCCGCTACGACTACCGAACGCCTCGCCGACCGCCGGGTCAAGCCTAGGAAGACTAGAACAACTCCAAAAGGACTAGAATGGAAAGGAAACTCGGAATTGGCAAATGAAAGTGAAGCCTCGGCCCTCTATTTATAGACAACGATCGGAACTTCCGATCCTTTATCGGAACGTCCGAACCTCGATCGGAACGTCCGATCCTGCCATCGGAGCTTCCGAAGATCCTGATCTGCCACGTGTCAAAATATCACTTGTTGACTTCGGATAGGGGTGATCGGAGCTTCCGGTCCCGATCGAAGATTCCGATCTAGCCAATCGTCATGCCTGACGTAATATGATTGGAGCTTCCGATCCTCCATCGGAGCTTCCGATCCTGTTCGGAGCTTTCGAACTCACCTTCGGAGGTTCCGAACTCTACCCAAGTAATTATGATTAATTCCTTAATTACTGATTTTGTTTACGGGCTACTACATTCTCCCCCACTTAAGATATTTCGTCCTCGAAATCAGATCTTAAGTACCGAATGCAATACAGAAATCAAAAACATTCTTTATTCAAATCAAACGTTTACAGAGTTTGCAACTGAATACACTTAAAGAATGAAATCAAAACAACTCAGGATGGTCTTCACGCATCCTGTCCTCAAGCTCCCAAGTATCTTCCTCAGTGCCTCGGCGCTGCCACTGAATTAAAACCAAAGGAATGACTTTGTTCCGTAAAACCTTATCCTTATAATCCAGGATACGAATAGGTTTCTCAACATAGGTCAAATCCTTGTTCACCTGAACCTCAGATCGCTGCAGAATATGAGATTCATCCGCCACCCGTCGCAACAGAGAAACGTGGAACACGTCGTGAATACTGGATAGATGCGGTGGTAAAGCTAGTCGATAAGCCAAATCGCCAATGCTCTCCAAGATCTCAAAAGGACCGATAAACTTGGTAGATAACTTGCCCTTAAGGTCAAATCTGAGAATCTTGCAGAAAAGTGACACTCTCAGAAACACTTTCTCCCCGACATCAAACTGCAAAGGCCTACGCTTGATATTGGCATAGCTGGCCTGACGATCCTGTGCAGTCTTAATCCGTTTCTTGATCTGATCAACAATGTCTATCGCATGCTGGATAAACTCCGGTCCCTCAGCCTGTCTCTCCCCCACTTCTTCCCAGAAGAGTGGAGTACGAAAACGTCTCCCGTACAACGCCTCAAAAAGTGTCATCCCAATACTAGTATGATAGCTGTTGTTGTACGCGAACTCGATCAATGGCAAATGATCCTGCCAGGCTGAACCAAAATCCATGACGCACGCTCTAAGCATATCCTCCAATGTACGGATAGTGCGCTCTGACTGACCATCAGTCTCCGGATGATATGCAGTACTCAAACTGAGAGTAGTACCCATCGCACGCTGAACACTCCTCCAGAATCTAGAAGTGAACCTGGGGTCCCGATCGCTGACAATGCTCACAGGCACTCCATGAAGTCGAACGATCTCCTGAATGTACATCCGTGCCATGCGATCCACAGAGTACTCTCTGCTATAGGCAATGAAATGCGCTGACTTGGTGAGTCGGTCCACCACAACCCAGATAGCATCACAGTTCCTCGGAGATAACGGCAAATGGCTCACAAAGTCCATTGTGATAAACTCCCATTTCCATTCAGGAATAGGCAGACTGTGAAGAAATCCTCCAGGTCGTCGGTGCTCTGCCTTGACCTGTTGACACACCAAACATCTCGAAACAAACTGATAAACACTGCGTTTCATACCCTTCCACCAGAAACGAGTACGTAGATCCTTGTACATCTTGTTGCTCCCAGGATGAATACTCAACTTAGTGCGATGCGCCTGAGACAAAATCTCCTCTCGCAACTCTTCATCCTGCGGAATCACAAGACTACCAGACAAACATAGAAATCCATCTGACTGATAATGAAATCCAGACGAGCTACCCTCGTTAGCTAGACGAGATAAACGCTGGGTCTTCGAATCAGACATCTGAGCATCTCGAATCCGCGAATACAAAGCTGGCTCAGATAATATCGCAAACATCTGGATACTCTGCATACCTTTCTTATGCTTGAAGGTATAACCTGAAGTACAACAGTCGCTGATCGCACTAGACATCGAATAAGTCTGAAGTGCGAATAGTCGCACCTTGCGACTCAAAGCATCAGCGGTGAGATTAGAAGTTCCCGGATGGTACTTAATCTCGCAATCATAGTCTTTAAGCAAGTCCATCCAACGTCTCTGCCTCATGTTCAACTCCGCCTGAGTGAACAAATACTTGAGACACTTATGGTCGGTGAAGATCTCAAATTTCTCGCCATACAGATAATGACGCCAGATCTTCAAAGCGAACACAATGGCTGCTAACTCCAAATCGTGGACTGGATAGTTGTCCTCGTGAAGCTTCAGCTGTCTAGAAGCGTATGCGATCACATGCCCATTCTGAGTCAGGACACAACCTAACCCCTGAAGAGAAGCATCCGTGTATACCACATACCCTCCAGATCCTGACGGTAATGCCAACACCGGCGCAGAAGTCAACCGCCGTCGAAGCTCACAGAAATTCTCCTCACACTCGGAAGACCACTCGAAATCCACACCCTTGCGGGTAAGCTGCGTCAAAGGTCGAGCTAATTGAGATAAGTTCAGAATGAAGCGACGATAATACCCTGCTAGACCCAGAAAACTACGGATCTCAGCAACTGTCGTCGGACGCGACCAATTAAGTACCGCTACAATCTTGCTTGGATCAACAGAAATCCCCTCCCTGGATATGATATGGACAAGAAATACCACTCTATCCATCCAGAACTCACACTTGCTCAGCTTGGCGTACAACTGCTCATCTCGAAGAGTCTGCAGTACCAACCGCAAGTGAGAAACATGCTCTTCCGTATTACGCGAATACACCAAGATGTCGTCAATGAAGACCACGACAAACTTGTCCAAATACTCCCTGAAGACACGGTTCATCAGATCCATGAATATAGCCGGCGCATTAGTCAAACCAAATGGCATCACTAGGAACTCGTAATGCCCATAGCGAGTACGGAATGCAGTCTTGGCTACGTCCTGATCACGGACTCTCAACTGATGATACCTAGATCTCAAGTCAATCTTGGAGTAAACTGACATGCCCTGCAGCTGATCAAACAAGTCATCAATATGAGGCAACGGATACTTGTTCTTCACAGTGACTCGATTCAGCTGCCGATAGTCAATGCACAACCGCATCGACCCATCCTTCTTCTTTACAAAGAGAACAGGAGCTCCCCAAGGAGATACACTAGGACGAATGTACCCCTTGTCCAAAAGATCCTGTAGCTGATTCTTCAACTCACGCATCTCTGACGGAGCCAGATGATACGGTGCTCTAGAAATAGGCGAAGTACCCAGCATCAACTCTATGCCAAACTCGACTTCCCTAGCACGAGGAAAACGAGGAATCTCATCAGGAAATACATCTGGAAATTCATCCACAACAGGAATGCTCTCTATCCCAATGCTATCAGCGGACAAATCAACTGCATAGATAAGGTAGCCTTCCCCGCCAGACTCTAGAGCTCGACAGGCTCTCAAAGCTGATACCAAAGGCATCGGGGGTCGCGCTCCCTCACCATAGAAAAACCAGCTCTCACTCCCCTCCGGATGAAA
This sequence comes from Henckelia pumila, assembly GCF_033568475.1. NCBI lineage: Eukaryota > Viridiplantae > Streptophyta > Magnoliopsida > Lamiales > Gesneriaceae > Henckelia > Henckelia pumila. The sequence continues at coordinate 122,178,956 of NC_133122.1, read as the reverse complement.
GCTTACTAATCTCTGATAGCAGTCCACTGAAGCTCGATAGGTAGTCAACATATCTATTCCCAGAATGCAATCAAAGTCGTCCATCTCTAGGACCATGAGATTCACTAACAGAATGTTTCCTTCAAACTCTAAAGGGCAACCCATCACTAGACGCTTAGCCAAAGCAGATTGGCCCGTCGGAGTAGAAACAGACATCACTACGTCTAGTGCAATGCATGGTAACTTATGCCTCTTAACAAAACGTGCAGAAATGAAGGAATGAGATGCACCAGTGTCAATAAGTACAAGAGCAGGTATACCATAAAGCAAAAATGTACCTGCGATGACTTTCTCATTCTCCTCCACAGCCTGATCATGTCTCAGGGCAAACACCTAGCCAGAAGCTCGTGGCCTCAAATGAGAACTCCCAGCAGGTTGTCCCTGCGACCTCTGCTGTACGGTGGCCTGAGAACCAGATCCTGAACCAGATCCAGAACCGCCTCCCCCAGATAGTGGACAATCTCTCCGGATATGACCAGTCTCTCCACAACGAAAACAAGCTCCAGAAGCTCTACGGCACTTGTCGGATGAATGGTTCTTCCCACAGTGATCACACTTGTCCTTATTATCGTAACGGACAACAACAGCAGAGCCAGAGGAAGAAGAAGTAGATCCAAACTTCTTGAAAGTTTGGGTACGGGGACCCAAAGAACTAGCAGGCCTCGATTGAGAAAAGGACCTGTTCCGCCGAATGCTGTCCTACGCCTGGTGACAACGGCTCACCAAACCCTCGTAGGACATGTCATCGCCAACCGCCACACGGTCATGGATCTCAGGGTTAAGGCCCTGAAGGAACAGATTATACTTCATCTCTGAGCTGTCAGCAATCTCGGGGCAATAGGATAGCAGATCAAAGAACTTCTGCTGATACTCATCAATAGACATGGCTCCCTATCGCAGACTCAGTAGCTCGCCTACCTTCGACTGACGGAGTGCAGGAGGAAAATACCGCTTTTGGAAAGCTGTGCGGAACTTGGCCCAGGTGGCCACTCCTCTCGCCGCAACAAAAGGTGCAGAAGTAAACCTCCACCACCTGCGCGCACGCCCATCCAGAAGATAGCCAAGGGTCTCCATCTTCTGCTCCTCGGTGCATTGGAAAGTCTGAAAAGTTGTCTCCATGCAGTCTAACCAGTTCTCCGCATCCTCCGGAGACTCACCTCCAACTAAGGGCTTAGGACCCATAGCTAAGAATCGACGCATAGTGAAATGCTCGTCGTCATGATGACGATGGCGCCGTTCTCGACGAGGCTCCCGGTCGGCATCACCCCAACGCCCACCAACACTGCCATGAGAACTCTGGTCGTCACGATTTGCCATCTACAAAAATACCTCATGATGAGACTAAATCCAAAAAATTCTTTTGCATGCTCTGATACCATAAATGTAGTGACCCTTACCCGGATCACCTACTAAACAAAACTTAGGCATGCAATTAACTTAATTAAACAGATATCAGAATAAAACTGCGGAAACCATAAACATTATACAATCCCAAGTAAAGGAATCTGTAATGTATCCAAATAATATACAACCAAATCGAATAGCTGTATCAACCCAAACAACAGTAATAAAACCTAAGCGAAGCTCCAGCTGGCCAACCACTGACTAGACCCTCCTGGATCCACCCGCCTCATCCAATCGCAAACCTGCCCCATGGAATAGGGTGTCCAAAAACACAGAGTACGAGACGTGAGCATAAAACGCTCAGTACGAGAATATGAGTATACATGCATGCAAAGTGAACTCCCTATAGACTCGAGGTCAAGGATCAGATAACAAAGACAGACCGGGCCCTGGTATGTAGCATGATGTGCCGTCGCTTCAGGAGGTGGCTCCCATACCGAGATAACCGTGGATACGCCGGACCCAAATCGATGAAAGTTCATCCACTAACAGGATAGGGTACAACGCTACTAACAGACATCTCGAAAGAGATACAGCAAGATGCAAATGAATGCAGCATAAATCAATGACATATAAACCATGCAGTCACATAATACATGCATACTCAGTCAGGATATCTCGAACAGTACTTCCGTACCTCAAAATAGTGCAAGCTCTACCAACTCTAGGTCCACGCCTATAGTCTGCTCTACACTTCGTCCGTCGTTAGCCCTTTGATGTCGATGCCTCCAAAACTTGGGCACAACTCCGCTACGACTACCGAACGCCTCGCCGACCGCCGGGTCAAGCCTAGGAAGACTAGAACAACTCCAAAAGGACTAGAATGGAAAGGAAAACTCGGAATTGGCAAATGAAAGTGAAGCCTCGGCCCTCTATTTATAGACAACGATCGGAACTTCCGATCCTTGATCGAAACATCCGAACCTCGATCGGAACGTCCGATCCTGCCATCGGAGCTTCCGAAGATCCTGATCTGCCACGTGTCAAAATATCACTTGTTGACTTCGGATAGGGGTGATCGGAGCTTCCGGTCCCGATCGGAGCTTCCGATCTAGCCAATCGTCATGCCTGACGTAATATGATCGGAGCTTCCGATCCTGCATCGGAGCTTCCGATCCTGTTCGGAGCTTCCGAACTCACCTTCGGAGCTTTCGAACTCTACCCAAGTAATTATGATTAATTCCTTAATTACTGATTTTGTTTACGGGCTACTACATTGCATGTATGATTTTGGGCGTACCTATAAAATGTTTGAAAAAACTTTTGTTGAAAATTAAGTTAACTCCATCCGGGTTACGAGCAGAGATTGAAATCCTAATCTCTTGTTCTTGACTAAGTATGCGGATTTCATAGGTTTGAAAATTTGAAATTTTAAAATAACAATTTCATCCGGGCTTGTACAATGATTGAAATCCTAATCTTTGTTCCATAGCTAAGTTTGCGGGTTAAATGAGATTGATGCTCCATTTGGGCTATAGACGAGGGGATTGAAATTCGAATCCTATCTTAGTTATTGTTAAGTTTGCGGGTAATTATTGGGGCTTATAAAAATTACCGGGTGCAAAATCCGAAGATACGTAATTAATCTCAAGAAAGTACATGTTTTTGTTTGGGATTGTTGAGATGACGGAGTGCTGGATTGTGACACTTACACTGATTTGTCATAGGTCGCTAAGCATTCTTAGGACAGATTCTTTTGATTTTGCATGAAACTGGAATGACATGAAACACATACACGTTTACGTTAAACTGACAGTGTATTGTGAACAATCAGAAGTTTTTGTGGTTTTTAGTTGTTGAAGTTGAAACTTATCGGAGGCTATGTTGTTCATGATTCATTCTTACTTATGTCGTTGTTTGCATTTTGTTTTTTCATATCTTGCTCGAGGGCGAACAAAGTTTAAGTATGGGGGTGTTGATAAGTGCATTTTGTGTGCATTATTTCATGATAGGGTTATGTCTATTTTGTGTGCATTTATATTGTTTTTATGTGTTTTTATGTGTTTTAGTGCATGCTTGTGTATTTCACTCCTCGGGTTGATTTTGTAGGAAAATGGATTTTTGAAGAGTGAATTACGGAGCAACTTTGTTCAAAAAATCAAATTTAATTTTAGAAAAATTCAAATCCGATCTTCACCGTTCAGAATAAATTCAAGATGTTTTGAAGCTGATGTCCAAATTTCAGCTTGATCCGATGGCTAGATCTTGCGATATGAATTTTTCAAAATCTTTGCTTGTAGTATAAAATGCATGGCGCGCGCGCGAGAATTGAGCTCACGCGCGTGCGAGTCAGAGGTCCACAATTCTTTTTTTTTGTTTTGTGCATGCGCGAGACTTCTTCCATGCACGCGCGCGTGTTCCGGCGTCAGATTTATACGAAAAATCCTTGAATTGGAAGGAAATTAATTGGTAGGCGTTCCGGACCATATATATAGAAGATATAACATATTTTTTAGGGTTTGGATGTTCCAGAACGCAGACAACGCAAGGGAGGTGGCTACAAGGCTTGTGAGAGAAAAGATTTTTTTTTCTTTTATTATTCTTTATTTATTTTATTTTTTATTTCTAGTTTCAATTATTGAGTAGTTTATTTTCAACCAAGACGACGTGATTGGGTCGAACAAATTCATGTAGAAAACTTGGATGTTTATTTGGGATTTTTCAGAGTTGATTTTACTTTATTGATTTTCAGATTTATATTTGTCTTGTGAATAGCCTGATCAACTGTTTGCTTGCATGTTAATCGATTCCAAGTCGACAGATGAGGGATTTATTTTGATCACTCTGATAATTAACAAATTGTAAAACCGACTAGAAATAGAATTCTGTTTCAGTGTGCGGTTTGGGTGTAAACTGAATTTTCACAAATATTTAATGCATTCAAATTTGATTAGAATTACGAAAATTAATCCGTCAATATTTGAATAGGTTTGATTGTTCTAGAAATAGACCTTTGGACAAGATAGGAGAATTTCCGTGATCTAAGATTAAATCTGAGTCTTAAATCAACTACATGTTACATGATTTGTTTGGTACCTACGTGTGTTTTGTTTGTCTCGTTTTAATTATTTTTATCTTGAGTTATTTTTATTCTGATTTTTTAAGTAGTTTTATTTTGAATTATTATTTTATTCAAATCAAATTGCCTTTTCTTATTTTGTCTAGATTAAGTAAAATAATTAAATCTTGAGAATTGACAACAGTTCCTGTGGGATCGATACTTGGACTCTCTATCCACTTTACTATTACTTGACCTGGTACGCTTGCCAATAGATTTATATCACAACGATTTAGCCGATAAGCGTTATCTCTCACGTCCTAGTTGTTATCTTGGACACCCTATTCCACAGGGCAGGTCGCATGATGGATGGAGCTGGTAGTTCGAGGCAGGACTAGGGAGCAGGAGCCTTGAGAAGTTATTTATACAGCAGGATTCGATATAGCTGTATAATATTTACTTTTAAGCTTTTCGATATGGTTGTATCACTACAGTATTAAGCCTGGACATGTTTTACTAAGCTGATATGTAAATTACGGATTATGTTTTTGCATGTTTTACTCTGTTAAGCATTTTTGTTTTATTAAGTTTAATGCATTCTATTAGTTGTCAGTTAGTCGGTAATTCAATGAAGGGTCACTACATTAAATGTGAGATGATTATTCTTGCATAAATTAATGAAATTGAAGCATGACCCTCTCAATGCTTTCTCATTGATGTATATTGGATGATGGGAAAACAATGAAAGTTGTGAAGGTTATTTCATTGAGAAAATAACCTCTCTCCAATAAATTCAAATTAATTATTTGAATGGTTTGGGACGGGTCAGCCTCGTGGGCGACCCATTAACCCATCAATATTATTTTTTACAAAATTAATTTATTTGGTGTCAATTAGTTTTCATCGTCGTCTCAATTAATTTTTGTTTTTATGTTTTAGAGCAACTAGTGAAAGTGTGAAATCGAAATTATTTGCTACTGATATTTTCGTCAATATTCGGGCTTCGTTTTTTAATTTGGTGGGTTTGAATATGAATGATTTTTCCTTTAATCATATGAAATTTACTTATTTAATATATTAATTAATAATTTATTATTATTATTATTATTGTTGTTGTTATTGTTATTATTATCATTATTATTATTATTATTATTATTATAATTATTATTGTAGTAACCCAGAATCCATTTTAAGATAATAATATGTTAAACATGATTAAGAGTTAGTAATTAACTATATTCCGGGGTTCAATCGGACTTCAGAACTAAGAATTGGACTTTCAATATTTGAGCCAGTTCGGACGGTTCAAAGAGGACTTCGGACGATCCGAACCCAGCAACCCGGGGGCTCCGAAGAAGGGCATGTTGACTTCGGAGTTAAGGCACGTTCGGACGGTCCGAACCAGGATCGGACGGCCCGAACTTCCTCATGCCAAGAAGACAGGATTACTCAACCATGGATTTTGACAAGTGTTGGATTTATAACACTTCGGACGGCCCGAAGTGGCGATCGGACGGTCCGAACTCGACGTGTTCTGCATGCAGGCGTTGAGCTGGATCGAACGACCCGAACCCGAGTTCAGAGGGTCCGAACTTGACCAAAAATTTTCCTATAAATAGGGATCATTCGATTTCATTTTGAAATACGAATTTCGAGTTTCCTTCTTCAGTTATATAAGTGTGAAATATACACTTGAGGACCCTATCTGTTATAATAGAGGTTCTGAAATAACCAATGTGTGGTTATAGTCATCCGGGACTAGCAACTCCAAAGAACTTACTACGGACGAAGGTATGGTCCGGAAATCTATTTAAGTTTTGGAAGTACTTATTAGCTTAGTTAAGGCTTATAGAACTTGTGTAGTGATACAGTGAAATTTTGAATATGGGCTTGGAACCTAGGATCCTACTAGACTTGAACTAGCCTAGAGGTAAGTACACATTGACTGAGATTGTCAGCGAGTATAAATGTTTATATGTTGCATTTATTTGGCATTATTATATGACATGATATATGATTTACCTCTTTCTATACTCATATGTCATGTGCATATACACGTTGAGCCTATACCTTGTTATACTTGATTATAGAGCCGCTCAGCTCTATACTCGATAGTTTGTTACTGAGAGTACCGCGACGATGGGGACATGTATGTCTGACTACTCTGGTGTACTAGACGAGTGTGGTTGGACCCAGAGGTTGATCCGTGCGGTGGCAGCACTCATGTGGCGTCGATACTGAGCATGACTTTTCAGATGACCCTTTACCAGTCATCATGTTGCATGCATCATATATATACGTTTACTCATGTTTATGTACTGGGCGTTAACGCTCACGTCCTAGTTATTATCTTGGACACCCTATTCCACGGGGCAAGTCGCAGGATGGATGGAGCTGATAGTTCAAGGCAGGACTAGGAAGCAGGAACCTTGAGAAGTTATTTATACAGCAGGATTCGATATAGCTGTATAATGTTTACTTTTAAGCTTTTTGATATGGTTGTATCACTACAGTATTAAGCCTGAACATGTTTTACTAAGCTGATATGTAAATTATGGATTATGTTTCCGCACATTTTACTCTGTTAAGCATTTTTGTTTTATTAAGTTTAATGCATGTTATTAGTTGCCAGTTAGTAGGTGATTCAATGCAGGGTCACTACAATTATTATTATTATTATTATTATTATTATTATTATTATTATTATTATTATTATTATTATTATTATTATTATTATTATTTATTTATTTATTTCATGAATGATTATTTTTCTCTAAATTACACTTTTCAGGTGTATATATATAATTTGAGTAAAATTTATACACAAACTATTTATAAAATGTCAAATTGGTACATAAACTATTTAAAAAAGTTTACTTGATACACGATCAAGTTACAAAGTTAATTTTACTCTTTACTTAAATTATTTCAATATTTTTGCCAAATTCAAATAGATACATTTATTTTTCAAAACTATTTTATTTATACAATTATAAGCAAAAAATTATATTTATTTAAAATTTATGTTATAAAAAATATATTGTACTCATTGTACGAAAATATTATAACTAATAATTTATACAAAGATACACATACACACACATGTACATAACATTTGATAAATTATTATATATTCAAAAATAATATATAAAAAAAATATTTGTAAATATATAATAAATGGTGTTTTTCACTTCATCTATGTTATAATATTATCATTTATATTAACAAAATTAATATAAATGATATATATATATATATATGTTTGTGTGTGTGTGTCTTTTCATTTATAATATACAGATTTCATGTTAATACATTTTCGGATGATTGATATACAATTTCCTTTTTATACTATAATAATAATAATTAGTAAATATGAATTTATTTTTACAATTTTTTTAATTAATAAAAAACTTTAAAAGGCAAAATATGGTCTAGTTGAATTTAATAACAATATCTTTGGACTTAAAAGCCATTTAACTAAAGGATGAAATTGACTTTTGATTTTGATAATATACCAATTAAATTATTTTCAATAGTTCATGTACCAAAATTATTTTTAATCTTGATTATCCCAAAAATAAAATTATTTCTTGACCCAAATTAAGAAGGAACAGTTTGGCCCAATTTCGGAAAAGAGGTGCAATTCAATTAAAGCAGGTCACCAAGGAATTAGAAGAGTCCTGGCCCAAGGACATGCAGCAGCAGAACTGAATTTGAAAGAATGAAGTGTAAGGTCAATTCAAAGTAAATCATGGAATGGTGGGCAAATGTGACCCATGAATCAAGGAAGTGGAGAAGTGAGGAGTTGGTCCAATTGAAAATGGGGAGAAAGGATACGACAAAAACATTCATTCACACAAAAAAAAAAAACATTAATCACAAAAAATCAATATGTAGTGACCCGACTCGGATCACCTACTAACTAGATTCTTAAGCATGCAATAACAAAAATCAAATATCTTAATCATATGTACTAACAACTAAGCGAAAAAAAACTAGAATAAAAGTATATACCAAATTGAAGCTCAATTTAGATCCCACAAGCAACACTTGCTACCAAGCCCTGGTCAACGACTAACTACTGATCTCGCTTCTGGTCCACTTGGATACATGCCCCGTCGAATGGGCTGTCTAAGAAACATAACAACAGGGACATGAGCTACTACGCTCAGAACGTAAATTACGAGTATACAAACTTAGTATGATGCATGCAAATGACTGAGTACTGGTTTACATGATATTTTCTTAGTCTGAGAGCCATTGAGTATGTAGTACCATCTGAGTTCAACTCCGCTTGGTACCTCTACACACTCACCTGAACCACCGTAGCGTCAGTCCCCGTCATCACAACATCTCCCGATGTCGGAAAATATATCAAGGAATGTAGGGTTGAGTGACCCTATTACTAAGTATATATCGAAGGAGACTCGGCTCAACATGAATATGCATATGCAGCATAATATATCAAAGCAGTAAAACATGTATCATGGCGCATAATATGCAACATATAAGCATGCATACTTGTTGAGTGTCTCAGTCAGTACTTACGTACCTCGCTAAGACAGTCCTATTAGCACAAGTCTAGGGTCCAAGCCTACTAGTCAATAATTATCATATCACTAATACTGATCAAAAAGTCTTAACTAAACTAATAGATACTCCCTATTACTAATAAGGATCTCGGACCATATCTGTGTCCGTCGTCAATCCACTGATATCGAAGGTCCCGACCCAAGCACAACTCTGCTACAAGCCCCGTAGCACCTCGCTAATGCCCGACTCTTGAGTAGAAGTCTAAAACCCTTCCTGTAACATCTCCAAACACACACTAATTGAGAGGATCTCATCGCCTATTAATAGACAAGGGTTCAAAAACTCCGATCCTTAGTTTGGAGGCTCCGAACTTGCATGTCTTCCACATGCCAAACTGCCATGTTCGGAAGCTCCGATCCTACCCTTCGGACTTTCCATTCTCATTCATGCGGTTGCATGTAAAAATGCTGGAGACACATCGATAGTGTGTATGGACTAAGTCTTTGGAAGTTCCGATCATTGGTTCAGAAGTTTCGATCTTTCTTTTGAACTCCAACGCTTGGTCCGATCCCTTCGGACCTTCTAAACTCTCTATGGTTCATGTTCGGACCTTCCGAACTAACCGAATCAACTTTGACTCTTGGACCATATTTGGACATACTGGAGTCGATTTTTTTGTCCGATTAATTGTATTAAAATCTCTTAATCATGTTTAATAATTTAAGCTCGTAAAATGGGAATCGAGTTACTACATTCTCCCCACCTTAAAAATGATTTTGTCCTCGAAATCAGGTCTAGGTCTTACCTGAAAATACCAACAAGCTACTGTGCAAAATCACTCTTACATGTAATCAATTTGTCACCGAGAAACATAATAACATGTCTAACACTAGGACTAAAACCAGCCAATTGTAGCTTTCTAAGCAATTGTACTGCGACCAATCACTGAGGTCAATAACGAAAATCACTGCACATATATACTACTGAAATTCTAAGATCTTGACAATCATGTCCATAAATCATTGTACTGTCTCCTAACATAGTACTTAAGATAGAAACAATTCATCTCATATGGCTAATAATATAGTCTACCAACTGTCCTCAAGCACTGTGTACTTATCTGCTACACTAAACCACAACCCAAAAGCACATACCATCTTCAATCCAACTGGAAAATCTACTTATGCCGAGAAAATATTGTCTTTTAGAAGAATTGATTGACTACAATTATTGTTGCACTGAAATCCTTTCTTGGAATAAGATGAACGTGTCTTGTTTTGCTGACAACTAATTAGTAATTACCAATCCAAACAGGACTGAAACTGTAGAGGTCTACGCTGCGTGTTGGAATAACTGGCATGTCGATCCTGAGAAGATCTAATTTTTTGTATGATCAAATCTACTTTGACTGTGATCTGCTGGTCTAACTCTGGTCCCTCAACCTGATGCTCGCCAATCTCATCCCAAAACAACGGTGTGCGACAACGGCTTATCCATTTTCTCTTCAATGACCTATTTTGACTTGGTCTTACCTTTATGCTTCAAATTTTATTTTTTTCGTTGCAATTTCAAGGCTTGGGCTTCCCTTTTTATTTCATGGCATTACATGAAATTTCGAAATTGGCCTAGCATCATTCATTCTTTTTTTATTTGGGCCACATCAAATTTATTTTTCTGGGTCAAACAATACCATATCACTTATACCATTCTAAAAGCCTCAACTAAGATAATAGATACTCCAAAACAAATCAAGGACCTCGGAGTAGTACCTACGTCTGTCATTAGCCCATTCTTGGCGATGACCCCAAATTCTAGGCACAACTTCGCTACGATCCCTGTTGCACCTCACTATTTCCCGTTCCTCAAGATGACACCTAAAAAACCTAAAACAAGGAACTGTAATGAGAGAGAGAGAGAGAAGTGTGGAATGGTGTGAAGAAATGAAATCTCGACCCTCTATTTATAGATAGGAGTTTTGAAGTTCCGATTATCATTCGGACCTTTTGAACTAAATCAAATCATCCGATCGTGCCTTCGGAGCTTCCGATCCCTATCCACCGAACTTGTGCCATGTGATTGAACAATTCATTGTTGCAGGTTGAGTTCGGACCTTCCGATCCTTGGTTCGGACATTCCGAACTGCCTCGAGTCAAATCATCAATCAGAAACTCACAACTTCTTATCCACAAGAGATCGAACTTTCCAATCTCAACTTCGGAGCTTCCGAATTGCTCGGTGCATCCGAATTGCACCCTTTCCTTCTGAATGTGTTCGGAGGTTGCAAAGTCCTTACACCCAAGTTCAGACTTTCTGAACTGCTCGGGCCCTGGTGCCGCTCCGGGCCATTTTAGAACGTCATATATCTGATTTTCTACTCATTTTCCTCAAATAAGAGTCTTAATAATGTTTTATCCATTTAAACAAGCTTAGAAAGTTTAATTACTTAATTAAAAATCATGTTACTACATCAAAGCCAATCATGTTTACTAGTCGAGAAAAAGCCCAATTTTGTTTTCTAGTTGAGTAAAAGTGTCTTGCATGGCTAATAGCTAAGACTAGAGGTGAGCAACTATTCGGTTAAACCGAAAAAACTGATCGAACCGATTTTTTTGGAAATTCAGTTCGGTCAGTTCGAAATTTCACTTTTTAACTTTTAAAAAATCGGTTAAATCGATTAAATCGGTTTGGTTTCGGTTTTTATTTTGAAAAATTCGGTTAAACCAAATTAACCGAATTATTATAAATTTTTAATTCAATTTTATAAGAGCCATAAAAATTTAAATAAAAGGGAAGCCCATATTCAAATATTCAACCCAATATATCATATATGGGCCCATTCATTTCTCCTCCATTTAATTGGCTTTGCCCTAATTCAGAAATCAGATCTGCCTCCTCCAAATTCATTAATCGACTAATTCAGAAACTTGAACAACCAGCCCTTTCTCCTATCTTATTTCTGATCCTTTTCCCTTCCTACGTCGCCATTTCCCCGTGGAACAAAACCCTTCAACCATATAGCACTGCTCGAATGGAACCCGAACAAGCACCTGTCAGACAAGTTGGCAAAGTGGTTGGTGGATGCATTAAAGACAGGAAAATTATTAACACAGAAGCCAAAACGTGTACCAAAGGCAGCAAAGCAAATTCAAAATTGATTTACTTTGCAGGTTTACATAGAGGGATTAGCTCTATAAATAGAGCTCTTCCCTCGACATTCTAAGCATCTCATTCTCAAGCAATTCCAACTTATTCTTGAGTTTCATCTCTCGTCTAATTGTATATATATTTGTGAGATATATTTTTTCCTGTATTAAGAGAGTGAGTGTCTCTTTGGAAACACAAAGAGAGATTGTACGTAATTCTCCAAATATTATAATGAAATCTTTTCATCTTGCTCGTGGTTTTATCCTAATAATTTTTAGGGGTTTTTCACATTAATCTTGGTGTCTATTTATTCTTTAATTTTCATATTTTCTATCTTGAGATGTCGCACCTGGGACCAACAACACCCAACTCGATGAATTGGCACCAAATAACGCCTCCACCAGCCAAGAAACAAGCACTAATGGAAGCAAGAATGATGATTCCAGCACAAACACGGCGCTTTCTTACACTTTTTCAACACAAATCTCTCTCTATCGTACAATTTTAATGAATTTCATGATGTTAACGACATCCATGGCCGATGCCCAAGAATTTTCTTTTTAAATTTTTTTTCCAAAATTCTCAATTTTTTAAAAATAAATTTTCTGTTATTTCGGTTTCAATCGATAACCGAATAAACCGATTGCACACCCCTAGCTAAAGACCGATTTATACAGTCTGTGTTTCAAAGAAAATTTTAAAAAGTATTTTTTTCACACACCTCTAACTCTAAACACATTTTCTGTCTTAAAAGTCTCATATTTTGCTTTTTTTTTTTTTGGATAATATTGGTTATTTTAGGTTAATAATATAAACAATTATCTCAAAATGATTTATAATTTGCCGAATAATCAATTTGTTTGTTTTATGAAAATATAAATTTAAGCAAATTACTTTATTCAAGTCTATTTAGTGCCAGACTGCCTACTTGCTCATCATTAATTTTCGTTTCATTCACCCTATAAAATGAACCCAAAAATTTCAATAAAAATTAGGATAAGCTCTAGAAAAAGCATAACATAATCACAAAAATTATTTTAAGACGTTCTAATATATTTTATGATATTATTTTATATAAATATGTAAATTTGATTTTATGCATGCATATTTTTCAATTTTTTTCTCAACATTGATTGATAAGATAAATAACTTTTTATTATACATTATTTTAAAAATAAAAATAATAATAACTACTTCTTTTATAAATATAATAAAAATATAATATTATTTTATATATGAGTATAGCATGTGCGTGGTCATGCTAGTTCTAAGATTATGGTTCCACTTGGCTTTTCTAATTTCTAAAATTACCTAAAGAGCTAAAAAAGTGGGGAAAAAAAAAGAAAGAAAGATGAATAGGTTTGGAATGTGAATTCAGTTGGTAGAGCCAGCAGTACATAATACATTGATACAGAAGACATTGATTTACAACTGAAATTTTCTCCAGCCAGGCCACGTTCTCATTTACATGACATAAAGGAATGAACGCAAAAGGGTCCAATTCTCTCCTTCAAGTATACATAATGAATGTGAGGTTCACGATGTTGCCGTTGAATCCCCCATGCATACAAGTTCACTCCTGCAGATTAACCAACCACAGGCAATTTTATCCACATATATCGTCTTTCATTTCAATTATTGGAATACTTAGTACATCTATTTCAGAACAAAGCTGTTACAGATTGATTTGCAAGAACTTGTAGATGGACCAGGGCTCAAACTTACGACATCTTGGCTCCCAAGTACTGATCCACTGTGAGAGGCTTGGGACCGCCAAACCAATTGATCATAAAGATATTTCTGATATCTAATTGGAAGGTTCGGAAATTGTGATTTTTAGGCCAGCCTGCCATGGATTTTAGTCGCACCAATGTCAAATGGAATATTTGAAAAACAAATCCATGAGAGAACAATGACAGGAATTCGGGAAATGGCAACACATCAATGAACATGGTAAACGGGTGTGTGCAGGTTTTCAGTGGCATTCACTTACCTTTCATCTCAGGGTGCTTCGTAAACAATGCAGTTCGAGCAAGTTCAGCTTCCGTAGAGTTTCCGTCAAGTGCTTTTAACTAATAATAATAATAAAGCACAAATCATAAACCAGATACAGAGACTTCCAAAGACCTTCCCAGCTACTATAATAGTTAGAATGGCTACTCTCTAACAGGTCGAGATTCTAACAGGGTAGACCTTTAGATTAGACAATTCCGACTGTGAGTAATTTATCACTTCACATATTAGATTCCATGGATAATGTAACTTCCCAAGCCACAGGTCCCACAAATATGTCTTAGAATAGTATCAGCTATATGCTATCAACTAGCTCACATGTTTTATCGGTTTATGAAAATGAATAGTTCGCATGATTAACTCACCTAAGACAGAAATGAGAGCTGAAGCAAACTGATATACACAATAAATTTAGTGGGACCTGAGTAGGACTTGATATATTTCATTAAAAAGTCCCCAAGGAAACTACTGGACATGAGAAGAACCACCTTTCCTGTGAGTGTGATTTTGGCACAAGTAGGATTCTCAGGGTCGGTCGTGCCACAAGTTCCAAGATTATATTCGCTTACAGTAAAGGAAGATCGCTGATCTTTTAAAGCATTGCTTGCGGTAGGATCGAGAGTTGTAAGATAGAAGTACGGGATGCCTTTGCCTTTGTTAGGTAAGCCATCACTAAATGAAACTACATTCCTGCATAGAGAAATCAATTGTCGATGCTTGCTAAGTACATAAATAAGAGGGACAGAGGCGTATAAGGAGAACTCATGAAATGCCTAAAAGTTCAAGTTTAAGTTCAACTGATGATTGACGTCAGCAAGATATAATCACCCATGAATTGGCAAATATTTCTAACTCAAATCTCAAGTAAATATTTCAGCCTAGAGACAAATTGCAATTTGCAAGTTTAAGGTCTGATCACCAATGACCTCACATCTGAAAACAGGTTCTACTATCATCTCGGGAGTAGTCAATGATGAAATTTGGCAAATGGTTTCGATGTATTCTCATTATCATAAAGGGAACTTATATGACTTTAAAATGAAACATGTGCTGTATTTGCTCTGTTGATACATGCCCTTGATAAGGTGCAAACATTCAACAATGTGTAAATGCATCCTACATTTGAACTCTGAATTCCATTTTAATATAAAATAGATGAACAAGACTGATAACAGGTCTAGTTAGTACATACCCGAAAGGCGCACCTCCCATTTCACTGGATATCGTGCTGCAAAATTTTGATGATCATATCAGCTTGTGCACGAACCAGATTTATATATATGTATATGAATTAAAAATGAAAAAAATAATAAAAATAAAAAATAAAGTCTCCCCCCACTGCACGCTAACTAGGAGAATCCCCATCAACGGAAAGTTGAAGGAAAACCAACCATCTGAACAACAATTAAAAAAAAAAAAACACTAGCCCAAAACCCATTACATGGAATCTATGTTCCGCTTCCGCATAACATTAAAATCAAGAAATCGACCAAATCTTGAAAGGAAGATAATATTCCTATAAAAAGTGACATACAACCAAAAAAAAAAAGAAAGAAAGAAAGAAAGTTGAATTGGAATTCAAAATTAGGCAATCCAACTAACACGAAATGGAAAGATTTAGAGAAAAAGTACTTGAGAACGCCCCAAGAACTCTGTGATACCAACCACCGAGCAAAAGCTGCCGCATCATCTGGTCGAGGTCTTGCCAGTGTCGGCAAAGGTCGACCGGCTACGGATTCTCGAAGCAACCCCAAAATACAAAGTAACGCAAAAACCAAGTTACAATAATAAGTTTTCATGTCTGCTGAACCACAAGAATATCATAAAAATGTTCTTGTCCTTGCCCGCACCGCACACATATAATAGACGAATTTTCTGAATTTTTTCTTATACTATAATATTAGAATAATCATTTCTCACTATCCCAGCTGTTCTCACTTCTTAGTGCGTTGATATCTTGGGGTTTTTTTTTAAAATAATATAAAATTAAAAACAAATAATAAAAATATTGCATTCTCACAAAAATATTGCAATGTCTTTTTGTTTAAAAAAAAAAGAAAAAATCGGCTGGACTTTGTGGAGCCGGTAAAAAAATAAAAAATAAAGTAAGGAAGGAGCATGGTCAAATAAAGCTTACCAGATTACTTTTACATGGTTAATATAATAATGATTCACCATATTTAAAGGTTTTATATTTAGTAAATTAACTAATTGGTTCAATTCCTAAAATAATTATAACAATCTCTCAAATAATTATATTAATTTTATCAATATTCTTAATGCACAAAATAAATAGTAAAACTTTTATTAATTAAATTAATATTAATATTTTATTTTTTAATAGCACAAAAAATACGTAATTTTGTTTCATAATTTTTTTAAAATAATTATGTTTCATAAATTTTATACGAAAGTGGTGTATATATATATAGCTATTTAGATTGGATCAGGATCCCACAGTAGGGGGTGCACGTCCTTTTCCTCTTCTTTTTTCGTTTGTTTCCTTTTTTAATTTTTTTACAAGTTTTTGTATTTTTATTTTTCTTCTGTTTTTTTTTTAAAAACCAACAAAATTGGCTTTTTTATTTTCTAACTCATCCAATTTTTCTTTTCAAAAATTTTTTATTCCTTTTTTTAAAAAAAAATTTTGCCCTCAATTTCTACATGTTCAATTCATCTATTTTTTTCCCTTTTCAATTGAAATTTTTAAAATTTAATTTTTTTAAATATTTTAATTGTGAAAGATTAGTTATAAGTAGCAAATAATATTTATTAAAAATTAAATAATAAATTTATTTATGAAATTATATTTTTATCCGCCTATTAAAATGACCAAGATCCCGACCCAACATATTTCGGGAGATGAATATTCGGGACCGTGAACATTCGGGATCCCTCGAGTAGAGAGAGGAAATTCCGATTTTTTTTTTCATTTTCAAGATTTCGTTCAAAAAACACAAAAAAAGAATGATTATTTATTTTTTTTAAAAAAATACTATTTATAAATATAAAATAAATATTCTATTTAAAACATATAATATTAAAATATTCATGATAATGCTTCAAGTTTTTTTTTTTGTTAAAAGAATAACATCATACGGTGTATCGTATAATTATTATGTGAATTAACTTAACAATTAATTGTTATATGAGTTGAAATACAATAATATTTAGCTCAATATATTAATAAAATTATTAATAAAATATATTATAATATTATTTGAGGACGGGTCGAAAATCTCGTCGGGATAAGGTTTTATTTCCGATCCTTCTCCCAATATTAATCAAAATGGGAAAATCGCAAAAACTCGATTCGAGAAAATGTTGTATTGGAATTTTTTCGGGACAAAAATGAGATGCGATTCAGGAAGGGTCGGAATTTTGAGAATGTTTGACGCCCCTACAATTTTTGTAAAAAGAAATAAAATTGGATAAATTAGAAAATAATAAAAGCCAATTTTTTAAAAAAAATAAAAAAAGAAGAAAAGAAGAAAAAAGAAACCTGTTGATTAAGCATAAAAAAAAAATAAAAAACCTGAAAGAAAAAACAAACAAAACCAAAAGGAAAAAAAAAAAAAAAAAAAAAAGGAAAGGACGTGTGCTGTGGAGAAAATCCTAATCCTTATTGATAAATCATACACAATTAATTTATAATTTTATGTAAGTATTTTAGTAATAGAATAATTAATTGACTTAATTTGTGAATATAAGGACATTTAATAAAATGATATTACTTTAAATATTTTTTAAAAAATAATATAAAAATGGAAAAAATTTATAAATATAGAAAAACTTTTAAAACTGTACAAAACTTATAGATTCTGGAATAGAGTGTCTCCGATTTAAATTTTGTTGATTATTTTTTCCAATTAAAACTTTTTTGGACTGAAAAACATATTATATATATATATATACACAATTTTGCTATCCTGCCCACCCACCGTGCCCACCTAATGTGCTCACCATGAGGTGACACTCAACTATTGGATGTGATGAATTGTGCGTCCAATAGTTGAGTGCCACCTCATGGTGGGCACATTAGGTGGGCACGGTGGGTGGGCATGATAGCAAAACTCTATATATACATACTCCACTTGCTTATAAAAAAAATTATGAAACATAATTATTTCAAAAAAAAATTATGAAACATAATTACGTATTTTTTGTGCTATTAAAAATAAAATATTAATATTAATTTATTAATAAAAGTTTTACTATTTATTTTGTGCATTAATAATATTGATAAAATTAATATAATTATTTGAGAGATTGTTATAATTATTTTAGGAATTGAACCAATTAGTTAATTTATTAAATATAAAACCTTTAATTAAAGGGTAAAGTTGTGAATTCATGGTAACAATATTAAATATTTAAATTAATAATAATATAAATATGTATTTATTGTGATATCTAAAATAAAATGAAATAGTAATAATATTATTTGAAATAAATAATATATTATAATTATCAATAATAATTAAAATATGGTGAATCATTATTATATTAACTATGTAAAAGTGGTCAGCTTTATTTGACCATGCTCCTTCCTTACTTTCTTTTTTTTTTACCGGCTCCACAAAGTCCAGCCGATTTTTTCTTATTTTTTGTTTAAAAAAAAAAACATTGCCATGATTAAAAAAATAAAAATAAAAAAAGGAATCCGGGGCTACTGTCCCGGATTTGGCAGAGATTTGACAGATCTCTGCTAAATCCGGGACAGTATGTCCCGGATTATATTAGTTTTATAATTTTTTTGAGAATGTAATATTTTAATTATTTGTTTTTAATTTTATATTATTTTAAAAAAACCCTTGATCTTGCCTCCTTTAATAATAAAATATCAAAAATATAACCAAAAAAAAAAACACAACAACGGTGTGATTCTGTAGAATCTGTAGCAAGGTTCCTGATTTTTGACTTATTTCACAAGAACAAGTCTCCAATACAATTTTGATCCAATTATAAAAATATCTACATTAGCAATTCAAAACAAATATTATATATATATATATATATATATATCAATCGATAAATTATATACTAAAAAAATAATATTTATATTGAAAAATATGTATAAATATATAATAAAATATTTTTTCTCGTGTTCTATATCTTAATATCTATACTGTTACATAATAGTTCCACCTCTTATACTAACTGTTTTTTTGTGTATCAAATCACACAATACACAAAAAATTCTTCCTATTTTACCCTTAAATTTAACGCACCTCTATTATATGTTAGATTTTAAATAACTAAATTATCCCCACTTTTATCTAATATCCTTATCTCCTTTTATATATTTTTTTCTTTTTCAAATTTCATCATTTATCAATTTTTATTAAATTATCTACATAAGTTTTTACAACTCTCTCTACTTTATATCAAACTCCCATATTTTTTTTATCGTGATACTTTTTTTTTTACATTTTTTAAAAATAATTAAATTATCGAGCACATGAAAATCGCGTGCGACGGTTGCTAGTTATAATTATATATTAATAAAATTAGAATTATAACTTATAAATAAAAAATATATACACAATTAAAAAATATTTTTAATATTGACAAAAAAATTATAAAATAAATATTTTTTATTTATATTCAATTAAAAATACAAGTCGAAAAATCATGAAAATAAGTAAGAATTTATTTAACTAAGTACAAAAATTTTCAGTAATTGGAATTATGTAAATTGGAACAATAAGCGAAATTCACATGTTGTCGTTTCGGATCTCCGATCTCCACACGTAACTGGTTGTTTTTTTTTTTCCTTGGAGTTACGTCTTTTCATTCATAATATATAACTTTCATGTTGAACCATTTTTCATATGCATGATATACGATTTTCTTTTTATTTATTGTAGTATGGTAAATATAAATTTATTTTTATAATTTTAATATATAAAATAATCTTGAAAAATAAAATGTGTATATATTTAATTGAATAACAATATTGGACTCAAAATTTTTTTTAACTAAAGAGTAAAATTGATTTTCTTGTTTTGTCATGTATTAATTAAGTCATTGTAATAGTTATATACGAATTTGACAATTTATCGATGAGCAATGCTACATGTACAACGAATTTTGCACAACAAATCTTACAACACAATGAAAAAATTAAATATATCAAAATCTCACGATAAAATAGAAAATCTCATGATATAATTGTTGTAAATATCGTTGTACGTGATATTTTTATATCTTTAGCATTATCCTTTATCGATAGTTCGTATACCAAAATAATATCACTCAAAAACAAATGGTCTTGTTTTTTTGGTAATATTTTGCGAATTTCCAGTGGAAATGAAACTTATATTGTTTTTTTTTTTTTTTCTAGAAATCAAAATTATAAAGATTGATATTAAAGTATATCAAATTTATGAGCATATTTTCATGTTAGAATCATATAAATGATTTATTTGATACATATTGAGCGTTTTTTTTATTTTTCAATTTAATTTACCTAAAGTATTTATTTTACTTTTTACCACCAAAATAAGGGTAAATTAGCCTAAAATCTAGTCCTCAAAATTTTTTATTTCCAACTCCCTACTGTAATTAAACCGCACATTAATTTTATTTGTATCAAAATTTTAATAAAGAAAGAATTCTTCATGTTTTTTCTCTCCACCTTCACCATCAAAGTTTTTCTCCTTCCATCGATTCTTCCAGCCGGCGCTTCTCTCCCGTGGCGGTGACTGTCCTCACCGACACGATTATTAAAATATTTTGGAGATATCTATCCTTTCAGACCGGGGGCTTAATGTGAAATCTCTGTCTCACATATGAAAAATTAAAGTTTTTAAAATGAGCTACAATGGACTTCTATAACAAATTGAGTAAATCATTTAAAGTGAGGAAGAATACAAAATAGTTGCTATAGGGGCCCATTGTTAGACCTGGCCACGGGCCGGTTCCAGGTCGGAACCGCCGGGTCTGGGTTGGTATTTTACCAACCCTTAACCGGCCCTCCCTTGGCTGGTTCCGGTCCGGGTTGGTGAACCGGCGGTTCCGGTCCGGTTAACCGCCGGTTCCGAGTCCGGTTCAACCCTTATAATTTAAAAAAAAAATTGCGCCTTTTTTTTAAATGCGCAGGCGTGGCGCGCCCGCGCGGCTTCTACGCATTATTTTCTGCGAAGCGGGCGCGCCGCTCAAGGAGCGGGCGCGCCAATGTTGCGCAGCAGCTGCGCGGCCGCCCAAATGAGAGGCGCGGGCGCGCCTCCAAGGCTAGCAGCTTATTTTTTCTCTTCAAAATTTTTTTAATATTTTTTGTAAGACTATTCTTTAAATAAACTCACTCAAATAGTTCATATCTATAACAAATATATATTACATTTATTAAAAAAATATATATTAGAATTTCAATATCTATTACATTTTATTCTGCTTCACTCGCATTTCCTTTCGTCATAGTTCCGGATGTACCTTCGGTATCATCTTGGTCTTCTTCATCACTTTGAATATGTTGTGTTCGAGTAGCGGCTTTTGACCAATCATTGAGCAAACATTGGGCTTCCAAATTTTTCGGCCTTAAGCTAGAACGTCTCTCGTCCAATGTATTTCCTCCAATACTAAATGCTTGCTCCACTGCAACTGTTGAAACCGGACAAGCTAGAATTTATTTTGCCATTATAGCCAAAATTGGATATATTTATGTTTTTTGCGACCACCATCTCAAAATGTCGAAGTTTTCCTCATCTCAAAATTATAGCCAAAATTGAATACACTCTGAAACTTTTCTTCTTCTTCTTTAAAATGATCAAGTGAGGTTTAGTTCACTTAATCAGTTTTCTCAACTTCTAAAACGTTTTGAACAACTTAAATAGTGCGGAAAAAGTTCAGAGGTTTTAGTGATGCAAAGTTTATAATGCAATGTATGAGCAAGATGTGAGATAAGTGGCAGTAAATGCTAAAGCACGATTTTATGGAAGTTCGAAGGCTTAATCCTTCTACGTCTCCCCTTCTTCCACTTAGGAAGGAATTCACTAGAAGACTTTGGTTATTACAACGTTTTGTAATACACCCACTTCAGACTTAGGACTTATCCAATGCCTAATCCGAAACTCCTAGATTTACACAGATAAGATTCTCAGTTCTTATCAGACTGGTGGAAGCTTTCAGAGCAGCTTCAAGTCTTTTCAACACTGAGTATAGTTGAGTTGAGCTTCTCAGACTGCAGAGCGGTCGAGAGGCTTGAAAACCCTAGGATGATCCTTGACGATCAGATATGTGAACTGTAGGCGAGGGTTTATTTGAGCAGCAGATGAATGATCTTGTAAGTGTGCTCAAGTATATCAGATGAGGACTTCTGATATTAGTCAAGTGATTGAAATTTTTCTGAGTTGCTTGTCTCTCTTCGTTGTCTCGTATCACTTCTAGTTGTTGTTTGAGCAATCTTCCCTTTATATAGGTCAATCATCAACGTCTTTATTTTGAACGTTCTGATGCTGCATTGAATGCACATTTAATGCTCATAAATGCATTGATGATTCTGCATGAGGATCGTACACTGCAGACAACTTCCAGGGTCCAAAATTGGAATAAACGGTCGAATGCTTTATCTGCAGTCATTCTGTGTTTTTGCCATTTTGGTACAACCTGTTGTCTTGATTTGCAGGAGTCAACAAATCTTCTGAAACGCCGGTTCTGCTTTTAATAAAAGATCCTGCAAAGAACATCTTGTCACAGGTACTTGTCTCGAGATATCTAGATAGGCAGTTGGCATTCTACCGGTAGAGATATTTGTCCTCTGCTGGTTTGAATAACCAGTCGATAAGCTTGTGACTTCAACCGGTCGAGAGATAAAGGCGGTTGACAAGCTTCCGGTAGATAGATTTATCCTCTGCTGGTTTTGATAGCCAGTTGATAGGCTTGTGACTTCAGCCGGTCGAGAGCAAAGGCGGTTGACAAGCTTTCGGTAGAAGTTGTAGTAGGTTCCTGAAATACAATGGTTGGCAGCACATTCCTATACAATGAGTTGTTGTTTGTTATCACCAAAATATCGGATTCAACAATTTCCCCCTTTTTGGTGATGACAAAACTTAAGTGCTCCAAGAACAATATGAAAGCATTAAAATGAACTTCATTGAGAGAATGAATTTCATTAAGTACAATAAGCATTTTTATTACACCTACAGAAAAAAATAAGATGCGGCTGCGATAAGTAAAGAAGAGATAAGTTGTTCATCTTTTGAACCAACTGGCTCCTCCTGACCTATCGCCTTCTCTTCTTCTTCTGTCGGCTTCTTCTTTTCTTCTGGACTCTTCTTCACGTCTTCTTGCCTCTGCTGCTCTACGTTGCTCTTCTTCCCCCTTTTTGGCATCACCTTGGTTGAGCCGAAGGATGACCTCAGTGAGTTGAGTGCCAAGGCAGGCTTGCATAGTGTCTATTTTTGCATCGATTTGAGCAAGTAGAGTGGCTTGCATAGTGTCCATCCGATCATTCAACTGCTTATGAAGGCGATTTTCGGATCGGATAACTTGTTCGGAGACGGTAGAGAGCGTGTTGATTTGAGTGCGATGATGATTAGTGATCTCTGTGGACAGACGAGCGAGGTCTCGAGACACGGTCTCGAAATGCCGAATCATCGTCTGGCGTGAATTATCGACCGATAAGGATGAGTTTGTTATGTCTTGAGAGAAGGACCTAACCGTTTGCATGAGCTCATGAAGCCGATTTATCAAGGTATGATCTAGAGCTGCGGCCATGGCTTCAATTAAAGAATCATCAGTCTGAATCATTTGCCCTTCTGAGTCATTTCTTGGTGAAACAGGGCTAGACTCACGATGATGTGGTGCGGGTGAACTTGCTGGAGAGCTACCCGATGGACCTTCCAATAATGGTACAGTTGGAGATGTAATAGTTTCGACTGCAGCCAATATGGTTGGTGGAGTACCAGGATCAGCACTTGGTTCATCCATAATGAGATCTTCCATAAACTTTTCAGTAGATGGAGACGGTTGAAGTGCTGGATCAGCATCAGTCACTTGCTGTTCTGGAGATGCAGGTGATACAATAGTGCTTGATATCTCCGTTGGGGGCACTGTTGCTTCACTACTGCAAGGAGCCTCTGTCACAGAGGTGACAGGTATCTCTTGTGCAACCACTTCTAAAACATCTTGTGAATGACCGGGAGAAGTGTGAGCGGTCGTCACGGGAGAGGAGCGAGCAATCACAACTGCTTCCGGTGGAGTAACTACTTGGACTGCGGTTGAGGAGGGGTCGACCGATGAAGATGCTGCTACACTCGATCTTAGAGCATATGATTGAAAGAGGTCAGCAGTGATGAGATCGGTCAGAATCCCATCTGAAGAAGGAAGGGCATAGACGTCTTCTTCACCCTGATCTTGAGTGAGAAAGGTTTTCATCATCACTTGTGCTTCCAGCACATAAGCTTGCAAACAGGCTGCTGAAGCTGGTGTTTTGACATTGTTGAGAGCTTGGAAGTGCTGAAGTAGTTGAGTGATTTGACGTAGACTATCCTGTAGTCCAGTCAAAATCACAAAGTCATCGGCAGCGGTAGGACTCTTGGATTTGAAATTCTTGACACGCTCATTAATTAGCAGTGATAGCAGGCTTCCTCGAAGCTTCAAGTCTATGAGATGTCTTCTTCCCAGAGCCTCCACGATGTCTTCAGTATCAGCAAATAGAAGCATCTTCTGCTCAATGACGTTTAGAGATTTCCATTTAGGAAATATTTGAGCGAGTGTCAAGTGAGTGCGGGAGTGATGCCATCTGTCAAAACGTTGTAGATGACGCTTGACAGTACGGAGTACGTGAGAGATGATCATATTGAGTTCTATCGTAGCTGCTGGTTGAGCCTTGGGTGTGTAGATCATCACACCTTTCCCTTTGTCTTTGGGATCAGCTAGAGTGACCTCAGGAGCTGATGAGGCACCTTCTCGGATTATCACACCTTTTGTAGGACGAGGAGCAGTAGAAGCAACAACGGTAGTAGTCTCGACCGTTGGCAGGGTAGGAGCAAGTCCAGAAAGAGACTTTAGCTTCTTGTGCTGCCTCTTCTTCTCGCCTGCAGGCGTGGATGACACAGCTGCTTTGGAGACCGAAGGGGATGACCTGCTGAAAGCTTGAATCAGTGGAACATTCTCACGTGATTCATCTTCAGAGTCAGATTCGATGATCAGTTGACGCTTGGCAGACTTTTTGGTATGGACTGGTTTGGCCACGACCGAAACCGTTGAAAGCGGTTGAGGGATAGCAATAACCTTTGCGGTTGAGGGCAAGGTGTCGACCGCAGTCTCTTTCTTGTTCAGGAATTTGAGAATCGTAGACTTGTTGAGCCATTTGGTGGGATGCAGAGGCTCAGTCTTGGAAAAGTCCACTCCAAGGACGCCCAAGATGTGGCAGATTTGCAAAGCAAATCCCTCGGATTGCCCTTTGCCCCTGATCATTTCACATAGAATATTGAACAGAATGTCTGACCAGTTTATGTTGATCTTGGAGGCAATACAAGCCATGTATTGAAATTTCTCCAGCGTCACCTTGTCGTAAGATCCAGCCTTGGCCAGAAGATTCTTGGCCACGATATTAGTCAGTAGCCTGAATGGAGCTTTGAGAGATGTCTTCTGGGCCGGCAGTTTGATCGGAGCATCAGTAGTTGAGAACTCCTTCAACCAATAAGAGCAGTTACCATCTGGAAGATCCGTGCATTTTGTCAAACCCCTGGAGGGCAGATCAAATGTGCTGGCGAAGAACTTCTGATTGAAGGAGTAGACCTCTGTCTTGATCAAGCATTTGATAGTCCCATGCTCGATTTGAGCGGTTGCGAAGAACTCCTTCAAAACAGGCAAATCGCAGATGGCGCTGCATTCCAGAAATTTCCTCAGTCCAGAGGCTTCAAGCATGGTGAAGACCTCAGTTATTCCTGCGTTGTTTGCCTTAACAACGGAATCAAAGTTGATGGCGAGGCAAGTCTTCTGGATCGACATGATATCTATAGATAAGAACTCGAGCAAAGAGTAAGCAAAAGCTTGAGAGTAATTCGATGGAGCGTTTAATACAATATGAAAGTTTTTAGCAAAGGTGAAAGATTGATATACGAGTGTAAAGAAGTATATATAGGAACCTATGGGCCATAGGGTGATGTCATGAAAAGTATTTTTGAAATTCAAAAAGTTTTGAAGAGCATAATCACGGCGCCCAATTAATGTCATTTGGTTCAAAGCACCAAGCTGCTAGTACGAAGCCTGTCAGAGACTAGTTAAAGGCGGATGATATGCCAATATTAATGTCAACGTAACAGCTAATCTATTAATGTCATATTGACAATCATTCCCCCTAAACACATGCATACTAACTTAAATCTACTAAGCCAAGAATATTTCGAAAATATGAAAACTTAGCGTCCGGTAGAGGCTTGGTGAATATGTCTGCTGCTTGCTGATCGGTAGAGATGTATTCCAGCCTAATTTCCTTCTTTAAGACATGATCTCGGATAAAGTGATGCCTGACATCAATGTGCTTTGTCCGAGAGTGCATCACTGGATTGTGAGTGATGGCTATGGCACTTGTATTGTCACAGTAGATTGGAGCTTCACTCGACCGAATCCCATAATCATTAAGCTGCTGTTGAATCCAGAGTATTTGAGCACAACAGCTGCCAGCAGCAAGGTATTCTGCTTCGGCGGTCGAGGTAGCAATTGATGTCTGCTTCTTACTTGACCACGAAATTAGTCTATCTCCAAGGAATTGACATGTGCCACTTGTACTTTTGCGATCAATTCTACAACCTGCATAATCTGCATCTGAATAGCCAATAAGATTAAGATTTGAATCTTTGGGATACCAAAGACCCACATTAGTAGTTCCTTTAATATATTTAAGTATTCGTTTGGTAGCAATGAAATGAGATTGCTTAGGTGCGGCTTGAAATCTAGCACATAAACAAACTGAATACATTATATCCGGTCGACTGGCAGTCAAATAGAGCAGTGAACCAATAAGGCCTCGATACATGGTTACCTCAACCGGAATTCCCCCTTCATCTTTATCAAGCTTAATTGATGTACTCATGGGGGTAGATACAGTTGAGCATTGTTCCATTCCAAACTTCTTTACCAATTCCTTGGCATACTTGGACTGATTGATGAATATTCCAGTTTCAAGTTGCTTTACTTGAAGTCCAAGAAAGAAGTTTAGCTCGCCCATCATGCTCATTTCAAACTTCTCCTTCATCAGTTTAGAGAACTTTGAGCACAACTTGGGGTTAGTTGACCCAAATATAATGTCATCAACATAAATTTGTACTAGTAACACATGATCGCCTTTTACAAATTTAAACGTCTTATCGACCGTTCCAATTTGGAAATCATGTTCCAGTAAAAATTTTAGCAAAGTGTCATACCAAGCACGCGGTGCTTGTTTTAATCCATAGAGAGCTTTGTCAAGTTTATAGATATATTGAGGATGAGTAGGATTGACAAAACCTGGTGGTTGTTCAACGTACACCTCTTCTTGAAGTAGACCATTGAGGAATGCAGACTTCACATCCATTTGATAAACTTTAAAATTCTTGAAGGCTGCATAAGCGAGAAAGATGCGGATTGCTTCTAGTCTTGCAACTGGCGCGAAAGATTCCTCAAAGTCTATGCCTTCTTCTTGTCTGAATCCTTGAGCAACAAGTCGAGCTTTGTTACGCACAACAGTGCCATGTTCATCGAGCTTGTTACGAAACACCCATCTAGTTCCAATCACATTTTGATTTTTCGGTCGAGGAACTAGATGCCAAACATTGTTGCGGGTGAATTGATTCAACTCTTCTTGCATAGCTTCAATCCAGCTGGCATCTGATAGAGCTTCATCTATTTTCTTGGGCTCTACCTGAGATATGAAAGCGGCATGCAAGAATTCATTAATCATTTGACCACGTGTTTTTCGAGGAGCAGAAGGGTCACCTATGACCAACCCAGGTGGATGATCTTTGTTCCACCTAAAATAATTCCCTAAAGGGTTGTCATCAATTGGTTGATGAACGTCCTCGTTTACTGGATCATCATTGGCTGGAGGATTGTTATCAACCGGTGGATCCACTTCTGGCCTGGTTTGATCACACCCGGTAGAGGGAACTGGATCATCCTTCTTTGGAGGATATAGATCACTGTCACTCTCTTCCTGTAGATTTGTGTTTTCCAGTCTGTGACTCAGATCATTTATGCTCCCTTGAGTTTGTTCTGTACATAGAGTAGATTCATCAAAAACAACATGAATGGTTTCCTCGACCGTTAGTGATCTTTGATTGAACACTCGATAAGCTCTGCTAACGGCTGAGTAACCAATAAAAGTTCCTTCGTCTGCTTTGGCATCGAAGGCTGTCAAATGGTTTTTGCCATTGTTGTGGATAAAGCATTTGCACCCAAAAATTTGAAATAAGAAATGTCAGGTTTTGTGCCATTCCAGATCTCATATGGAGTTTTGTTAAATCGTTTATTAATCATAGATCTGTTTTGAGTATAGCAAGCTGTGTTAACTGCTTCTGCCCAAAGTCTTTGAGAAACATTTGAATCAGCAATCATAGTTCTGGCTGCTTCTTTTAAAGTACGGTTCCTTCTTTCAGCCACCCCATTTTGCTGTGGGGATCTAGCAGCTGACAACTCATGCTTGATTCCCTGATCATCTAGATAAGTCATAAGAGTGGTGTTTAAAAATTCAGTCCCTCTATCACTCCTGATTCTATCTATCACAGTAGATTGTTCATTTTGCAAGCGTTTAAAAAGCTTAATCAGGTGAGGTGCAGTTTGATCTTTTGAAGAGAGAAAGATGACCCAAGTAAATCGAGAAAAGTCATCTATAACAACAAGAGCATATCTCATTCCCCCTATGCTTCTTACTGGTATAGGACCAAATAGGTCCATGTGAAGTAAGTCTAAACATTTGGAAGAAGACATACACCCTTTATTTTTAAAAGTTGCTCTCACCTGCTTTCCTAGTTGACAAGCAGGACAAACTTTGTCTTTTATAAAATCTCCTTCGGGCAGACCAGAAACCAAATCATGCTTCCTCAAGTTAAAAATGGACTTAAAATTTAGATGATTTAACCGCTTATGCCACAACCAATGTTTATCATGATGAGCAGTAAGACAAGTGGGTGAAGAAATATGTGAGCAAGACCAGTTTACCTTGTAGTGTGTTTAGGTCTCGTACACCGTCATAAGAGTCTCACCTTTGTCATTTTTTATGAGGCAAGTGTGTTTGTGAAACTCGACCGAATGATCATTGTCACATAGTTGACTAATACTTATCAAATTATAGCATAGTTTGTCAACAAGTAACACATCTTTAATAATGATGTTACCATGGATGATCTTACCCTTACCCACGGTTTTACCTTTGGAGTTGTCTCCAAAGCTGATCTTTGGTCCTTTGCACAACACCACTTCTGTTAGAAGTTCTGGATTCCCTGTCATGTGTCGTGAGCAACCGCTATCTAAATACCAGGTAGTGTCCTTGATAGAAGTGGTTTTCGCGCCCGTTTGGACTTTTAGTACCTGCAAAGAGTGAAGAACTTTTGGTACCCATATCTAGTAGGGTCCAGGTCGGATTAGCCCTTTCGGGACCCACACCTGGAACACCCTTACAGGTTTGCCCGTGTGTGTGTCCAGAAATCTGTGCGGTCGATAGGCAGTAAATGTGTGTGCTTGTGAGGTTGCTGTGTGCTGCTTGCCTTTTTTATTTTCATCAGTTAGCATGTACCTCTTTTGAACTGGCCTGCAATTAAAGTACTGGTAAGGCTTCTCCTTTGACCATATTTTCTTAGAGTAGTTAGACTCATTCCATGGCCTTTTGAAATTAGATTGGTTTCCCTTTCTTCTTTCATTAGGTTTTGGTTTGATCCAAGTTCCTCTTTGATTAGAGGTCTGGGGATCCACATATCCCAGCCCTTTATGCTTAGAGCTTCGTTCGTTCGATACTTTCTGATTTTTGTCAAAGCTGCACTTATCGTGTTCATATATCGTGCTGGACCTGACAAATCTTATTTTGTTAAGATTGCCTTTGTCCAGGCTTGACTGAATACAGGATTCCATAGACTGTTCATTTGTTCCAAACCCTAGACCGGTTTTATCATGTACCGGTCTTTGGATTTCTTGAATCTTGTCAATGGTTACCGAAGATTTATTCCAAGCCTTAATGGTTTCAAGTAGTTTTTTATTTTCAATCAAGGTAGCTTGGAATACTCTTTTCAAGGTGTCGTTCTCAGTAGCCAGCAGACTTAGCTTGACCTTAAGACCATCAAGCTCTTTTTGCTGCATGCAGCTTGATTTGCTTGACTTATCTTTTAGGTTAGCTCTTTCTGCCTTTACTTCCTCGAACTCCTTGGATAATGCTTTGTATTCATTAGCCATTTCGTGTAAAGCAGTAACTAAATCACTGTGAGTAAATTCAGGTGAGCCAAAGTCAAATACCTCCTCAGCTTCTTCTTCGATGTCGGCCATAAGGCATTCCACTTTTTCATCATCGCTGTCATCTGAAGAGCTTCCGGTATTGGAGTTGTCAGAGTCAGACTCAGCCCACTTGCTTTTGCTTTCATCTGCTACTAGAACCCTTAGGTCTTTTCCTTTTCTAAACGTCCTTTTATCCTCCTTACCCCTTCTTCTTTCGGAGAATTGCTTCTGATCATTGTTCTTAGGCTTGGTGCAGTCTGCAATGAAATGGCCTGGCTTTCCACAGTTAAAACAAGTAGGACCATCGTTTGTATGGTCCGATTTATGATAATTTTTAAATTTAGAATTGTTTTTTACGCATAAATTTACCAAATTTCTTGACAAAGAGTGTCATGGCTTCATTGCTGATTTGCTCAGCTGATCTCTTTGGAGGTTCCTCGACCGGTGGACGTATCACGGTTGAGGTTAAGGCCTTGGTTGGTTGAGATGTGGATGGTTCATCTTCTGTTCTCATGTTGAGCTCGAACTCGTAGGCTTTGAGATCAGCAAAGAGATCATGCAGTTCAACCTTGCTCAAGTCTTTTGACTCTCTCATGGCCACTGTCTTGATCTCCCATTCTTTGGGCAGAGCTCTCATAACCTTCACAGCAATTTCACGGTTAGTATAAGTTTTACCTAAAGCAGTAAGATCACAGATGATACTACTGAACCGTTCATCAAATTCAGCCATGGTTTCCCCTGGCTTCATTTTGGCGTTGTCATATTTTTGAATGGCCAGAGTGAGCTTGTTTTCCTTTGTCTGGTCATTCCCTTCACACAGCTGAGTGAGCTTCTCCCAAATCTCCTTTGCTGTGGAACATGACTTGATTTTGCTGAACATATTCTTGTCCAGTGTTTTGTATAGGATGTCCCGGGCCACATTGTCAAGATTGGCCTTCTTTTTGTCCTCGGTGGTCCACTCAGCTCTTGGTTTCTCAATCATTTGTCCTGCACCATCGGCTAGAGCTGGGTTGACCTTCATAATTTTGATAGGACCGTCTGTTATGACATATAGCATGTCATCATCCTGTGCTGCAAGATGTGCCTGCATGCGAATTTTCCAATCATCATACTCTTCTTTAGAAAACATAGGAATTCTGTTGAAAGAAGTCATGATTTGAAAACTTCAGATCAGCAGTTGAGAAAGGAACCCGCTCTGATACCACTTGTTGGGATCGGTTCAGAGGGTAGAGGGGGGGTGAATACACTCTGAAACTTTTCTTCTTCTTCTTTAAAATGATCAAGTGAGGTTTAGTTCACTTAATCAGTTTTCTCAACTTCTAAAACGTTTTGAACAACTTAAATAGTGCGGAAAAAGTTCAGAGGTTTTAGTGATGCAAAGTTTATAATGCAATGTATGAGCAAGATGTGAGATAAGTGGCAGTAAATGCTAAAGCACGATTTTATGGAAGTTCGAAGGCTTAATCCTTCTACGTCTCCCCTTCTTCCACTTAGGAAGGAATTCACTAGAAGACTTTGGTTATTACAACGTCTTGTAATACACCCACTTCAGACTTAGGACTTATCCAATGCCTAATCCGAAACTCCTAGATTTACACAGATAAGATTCTCAGTTCTTATCAGACTGGTGGAAGCTTTCAGAGCAGCTTCAAGTCTTTTCAACACTGAGTATAGTTGAGTTGAGCTTCTCAGACTGCAGAGCGGTCGAGAGGCTTGAAAACCCTAGGATGATCCTTGACGATCAGATATGTGAACTGTAGGCGAGGGTTTATTTGAGCAGCAGATGAATGATCTTGTAAGTGTGCTCAAGTATATCAGATGAGGACTTCTGATATTAGTCAAGTGATTGAAATTTTTCTGAGTTGCTTGTCTCTCTTCGTTGTCTCGTATCACTTCTAGTTGTTGTTTGAGCAATCTTCCCTTTATATAGGTCAATCATCAACGTCTTTATTTTGAACGTTCTGATGCTGCATTGAATGCACATTTAATGCTCATAAATGCATTGATGATTCTGCATGAGGATCGTACACTGCAGACAACTTCCAGGGTCCAAAACTGGAATAAACGGTCGAATGCTTTATCTGCAGTCATTCTGTGTTTTTGCCATTTTGGTACAACCTGTTGTCTTGATTTGCAGGAGTCAACAAATCTTCTGAAACGCCGGTTCTGCTTTTAATAAAAGAT
This sequence comes from Henckelia pumila, assembly GCF_033568475.1. Classification (NCBI taxonomy): domain Eukaryota; kingdom Viridiplantae; phylum Streptophyta; class Magnoliopsida; order Lamiales; family Gesneriaceae; genus Henckelia; species Henckelia pumila. The sequence continues at coordinate 122,146,234 of NC_133122.1, read as the reverse complement.
CCTGCAAAGAACATCTTGTCACAGGTACTTGTCTCGAGATATCTAGATAGGCAGTTGGCATTCTACCGGTAGAGATATTTGTCCTCTGCTGGTTTGAATAACCAGTCGATAAGCTTGTGACTTCAACCGGTCGAGAGATAAAGGCGGTTGACAAGCTTCCGGTAGATAGATTTATCCTCTGCTGGTTTTGATAGCCAGTTGATAGGCTTGTGACTTCAGCCGGTCGAGAGCAAAGGCGGTTGACAAGCTTTCGGTAGAAGTTGTAGTAGGTTCCTGAAATACAATGGTTGGCAGCACATTCCTATACAATGAGTTGTTGTTTGTTATCACCAAAATATCGGATTCAACACCATAAAAATTTAAATAAGAGGGAAGCCCATATTCAAATATTCAACCCAATATATCATATATGGGCCCATTCATTTCTCCTCCATTTCATCGGATTTGCCCTACTTCAGAAATGAGATCTGCCTCCTCCAAATTCATTCATTGGTTAATTCAGAAACTTGAAAAACCTACCCCTATCTTATTATTATTATTATTATTTTTTTTTATCTTTTTCCCTTCCTATGTCGCCATTTTCGAGTGGAACAAAACCCTTCAACCATATAGCACTGCTCGAATGGAACCCGAACAAGCACCTGGTTGGTGGATACATTAAAGACAGGAAAATTATTGACACGAAAGCCAAAACATGTAGCAAAGGCAGCAAAGCAAATTCAAAATTGATTTACGTTGCAGGTTCACACCGAAGAATTAGCTCTATAAATAGTTTCCTAGGCATTCTAAGCATCTCATTCTCAAGCAATTCCCACTGATTCTTGAGTTTCATCTCCAGTATAATTCTATATATATTTTTGAGATAGGTTTTCTCCTGTATTAAAAAAGTGAGTGTCTCTTTGGAAACACAGAGAGAGGTTGTAATTCTCCAAATATTATAGTGGAATTTTTTCATCTTGCCTGGTTTTACCCTAAGAATTTTTAGGGGTTTTACACGTAAATCTTGATGTCTATTTATTCTTCAATTTTTATATTTTCTATCTCGAGATGTCGCACATCGGAACAACAACACCCAACTCGATGAATTGGCACCAAATAACGCCTCCACCCAGCCAAGAAACAAGCACTAATGGAAGCAAGAAAGATGATTCCAGCACAAACACAACACTTTCTTACACTTTTCCAACACAAATCTCTCTCCAACATACAATTTTAATGAATTTCATGATGTTAGTGACATCCATGGCCGATGCCCAAGAATTTTATTTTAAAATTTTTTTTCCAAAATTCTCAATTTGTAAAAAAATAATTCCAAAATAACCGATTTTATGATCGGTTCGGTTTGCTCGGTTACTATAGGTGATTCGGTCGGTTAGGTTTTTCAAAAATTAAATCGGTTAAATCGGTTTTGGACAATTCGATTCAATCGGTAACCGAACAAACCGATTGCACACCCCTAGCTAAGACCGATTTATACAGTCGTCTGTGTTTCAAAGAAAATTTTAAAAAGTATTTTTTCACACACCTCTAAACACATTTTCTATCTTAAAAGTTTCATATTTTGCTATTTTTTTTGGGATAACATTGGTTATTTTGGTTCAATAATATAAAAAATTCTCTCAAAATGATTTAGTTACTATAATTTGCCGAATAATCAATTTGTTTGTTTTATGAAAATATAAATTTAAGCAAATTACTTTATTCAAGTCTATTTAGTGCCAGACTGCCTACTTGCTCATCATTAATTTTAGTTTTATTCACCCTGTAAAATGAACCCAAAAATTTCAATAAAAATTAGGATAAGCTCTAGAAAAAGTATAACATAATCACAAAAATTATTTTAATACGTTCTAATATATTTTATGATATAATTTATTATATAAATATGTAAATTTGATTTTTTTTGAGTACAAGTACATCGGATATCAAATCACAACAAATTGTAACACTAAAAAAAGTAAAATTGCCCGCACAACCGACGAAACTTAAGCATGGACTCGAGACGTGCTTGTCTCAAGCATAGAAAGTAACCAAGACCTCATTGGCCATGGAAATTTGATTTTATATATGCATATTTTTCAATTTTTTTTCTATTGATAAGATAAATAACTTTTTATTATACATTATTTTAAAAATAAAAAAAATAATAACTACTTCTTTTATAAATAAAATAAAAATATAATATATTTTATTTATGAGTATAGCATTTGCGTGGTCATGCTAGTTCATGGTTCTACTTGGCTTTTCTAATTTCTAAAATTACCTAAAGAGCTAAAAAAGTGAGGAAAAAAAAGAAAGAAAGATGAGTAGGTTTGAAACGTGAATTCAGTTGGTAAAACCAGCAGTACATAATACATTATTACAGATAAGGGGCGGAGCCAGAAAATAGGGGTGACTAATTTTTTCAAAACCGATAGCTTCAATGGCTTCAACCCCTCAAAAATGGAAACTCTCTCCTCTTCTCGCAGAGACGCATACTAGCAATTTTGAAAGAAGGAGTATGTTTTTGTTCTGGAGAGCCCAAGTCAAAAATAATTGAAAATTATATTTAAGCTGGGTTATTTTTAATTTGGGCCAGACATAAATTTATATATATATATATATATACTATACCTACATAATTGGCCCGGAGCAGGCCTGGGCCACCCCTCCCTCCGCCCCTGGATATAGATGAATTCAAATACAGAAGACATTGATTTACAATTGTAATTTTCTCCAGCCAGGCCACGTTCTCATTTACATGACATTAACGAATGAACGCAAAAGGGTCCAATTCCCTCCTTCAAGTATACATAAATTCATAATGAATGTGAGGTTCACGATGTTGTCGTTGAATCCCCTGTGTATACAAGTTCACTCCTGCAGATTAACCAACCACAGGCAATTTTATCCACATATATCGTCTTTCATTTCAATTAATGAAATAATTAGTACATCTATTTCAGAACAAAGCTGTTACAGATTGATTTGCAAGAACTTGTAGATGGACCAAGGCTCAAACTTACGACATCTTGGCTCCCAAGTACTGATCCACTGTGAGAGGTCATGCCACGCTGGACCAAAATCCATCACTGTCGCTCGAATCATGTCCTCGAGAGTACGAATAGTCCTCTCACTCTGCCCATCAATCTCCGGGTGGTAAGTTGTACTCAAACTTAGAGTAGTGCCAAGAGCTCGCTGGAAGCTACCCCAAAACCTAGAGGTAAACCTCGGATCTCTGTCGCTGACAATACTCAACGGAATTCCAGGCAGACGAAAAATCTCTTGCACGTACAGACGTGCCATCCTGTTGAAAGTAAAGTCACGATTGTAAGGCAAGAAATGCGCGGACTTTGAAAATCGATTAACAATAACCCAAATATCATCACAATTCCTGGAAGACATCGACAAGTGGGTGACAAAATTCATGGTCACATGCTCCCACTTCCACTCAGGAATCTCTAAACTCTGGAGCAAACCACCGGGTTGTCGAAATTCTTCCTTGACCTGCTGACACAACAGACCATCATTTTGCAAATGAAAACCAGAAGTATTCCCATCCTGAGCCAATCAGGCTAACTTCTGCGTCTTTGGATCAATGGCCTGCGACTCACGTATACGCGTATACAACTCTGGTTCGGCAAGCACTGACGAAACGCAAACTCCCTGCTTGTAGTAGCCCGTACCCAGTTTTAGTGAGTAATTGATAATTAGTCCAATAAACATGATTAAGGGAATGTCAATTTGATTAACAGAATCCAGGATTGGACCCAGAATGATCAGATATGGTCCAGAGGGTCAGGCAGAACGGAAGCAACGTCCAGGGAACGGAAGCAACGTTGTAGTAGCCCGTATCCAGAATTAATGATTAATAGTATTTAATCGTGTAATTATGTTTGGATTAAGTAAAATATGATTAAGGAAATTCCAGAAGGGTTAACAGAATCTAGAAATGGATCCAGAACACTCGAAAATGGTTTGGAGGGTCCCAAGATTCGAGTGGGATCGGAACCACCGATCCAGGATCGAAACTTCCGATCTTGGTGAGTTCGGAACCACATCGGAAGCAGGGAGATCGGAACGTCCGATCAGGATCGGAGCTTCCGATGGCTGTCGGTGACAGGTGTGTGGTTGCATGTGGACCGAATTGACACGTAGCAAACGGAGCTTCCGATCGGGGGAACGGAGCTTCCGATCTACACGTTCGGAGCTTCCGATCGAGGAACGGAGCTTCCGATCGATGCCTATAAATATGAGGTCCGAGCTCCTCATTTCTTGCCAATTCCGAGTTCCTCTCCTTCGCCTAGTAGCTCTATTTTAGGGCTTTGGGTACTCTTATTTTAGAGTTGGAGCAGGGAATATATTTTTAGTATAGTCAGACAGTGTCTGACATAGTAGCGGAGCAGTGCTCGAGTAGCGAAGCAGTGTTCGAGTAGCGGAGCAGCGCTCGTGTAGCAGAGTAGTGCTCGAGGCTATGGAGCTGCAGCAGGGGTGTGCCCCTAGTTGCGGGATAGTCGCCATCAGTGGGCTGAAGACAGACGCAGGTATAGCTATGGTCTTCTTAAATTATTTAGGAGTATGCAATAGCTTAGTTAAGGCTTTTAGCGCTTATTGAATGATGCATGGGTATTTGCATTGTAGACTTGATGATAGGCTTGAAACCTAGAGTGGGACTATTAGGACTGCCTTAGAAAGGTACGTAAGTACTGACTGAGATTGCCAGCGGAAATGCATGCTTATATGTTGCATTTATGTGTTTGCATGTTATTATTGTTATGCGGCATATGCATATCATCTTGTGCCTGTACATCTGTATATCTTTCGAGATGAGCCAGTTAGGGTTGCTCAGCCCTGTTAGGACGTTTGATATCGAGTACCCTTAGGTACTGATACCTCGAGGACTCCGTGGTCCGCATCCAGGATTCGGGAATGAGTGGTCGCACACAGTGGTTAGCTACCCCGATGGGACGAGCTTATATCCCAGGCGCCAGTTTGAGCAGTTTGTATACAGTTATCCCAGATATGGATACCTGGTCATTTGCATGCATCATATTTGTATGTTTATCCGTGCTTTCGTATTGAGCTTAGAGCTCACGTCCAGTATTTTCTGTGTATCTGGATACCCTATTTGACGGGGCAGGTGTAGGTGCAGGATTGAGCACCAGGAGCCTGGAGTAGCCAGTGACCTTAAAGACAGCAGGATTAGCTGTAGGTTTTATTTAAAGTAATTCGATTGGGTTGTATAAATCGAGTTTGATTAGCCGGTTGTATTCTGCCGGTCTGCTTGTATTTAAGTCTTCCGCAGCTATTTTATTTAATGCATGCTTAATTATGCTTTTAACTCTGATTAGGTAGTGGATCCGGGTCGGGTCGCTACATTTATGGTATCAAAGGAACTTAGGAAATTGATAATAAGACTTCTTGATTATCCTTGTAGGATTGATTGAGGCTAGCGAAAGAAAATTTGGTTCTTCATTGCCAAGGTTTGCGGCAGAAGTTTTTACTATAAGGAATGCAACAGTGATGAGAACACCAGTAGTAGCATATCGATAGATAGACTGACTGCTGTGGATGGTTCATCATTCGATGCATTGGGATGTTGATCGAAGAACATATGGATTCCAGCCAGGGAAGACTGGAAGAGAAGATCGGTTATAACGCGTCAGATACCTTTGAGGGCTTTTTGGAACGAATGGTGTTTAGTAATCCATGTGGTTCCAGTCCTTGAAGATTCTCCACTCGTAGTTGGAGAGATTGTCAGATAGACCTTCACCAGAGAATGCCTCGAGTGCCTAAAACATGACAGGTTTCGAGAGTGAGGTCTTTAACCTCGTGCAAAACATGGTTTTGCCGGTATTCTTGTATCGATACTTTTGGTAGGCATACGGAATACTTCATGTTCAAAAGCATGGTTTAGATACAAGAAGAACGCTGATGGTAGATCGTGAGCAGAAGAAGTCGACTGACATGCACTGACGCGGAGCATAGCTGGTTAGCTATCACGTGCCATTTCTCTGGAGTTCTTCACTAGAGGACATGTAAAGAGACTTGGACGGAAGTATGCTTGTATCGATGCGTGTGTCGATTGGAAGCTTCATGCTCAAGGAGTGAAGACAAGTTCGACGATTTTAAATACTGTATTGATGTATTTGTAAACAGTATTTCAGTTGTAATGAAACATCAGAATTTGGTTGTATCTGTTCAAGTTATTGAATGTACATTTTGTTGTATTTTGAATACTGTATGTATTACATGGGATTGTAATAAAGGAAATTGTACATAACTTGAAGTAATGATACATGTTTTACTTATTCAAAGATTCGTGTTTGATTACAAGTAATTTTACTAAGTTTGGCTTCGAATTAGTTGACTAGGATAGCTCATGGATTTTGAGTAAGTCAACGGTAACGGATTGACATGGGGTTAGTCTAGGTGTTTTCCTAGGGCTGACCTAATTAGTCATTTGACTGAGTTAGTACCATTGATGAGGTAATTCATCTGGGAGCATGGAAATATCGATCTTGTTTGGAATTTTGAGTTTTTGTTCTAAGTTGTTTCCTTAGGACGGTAGTCTGATTGACCTGCATAGGTTGAGACTTCGTGATGATGGGATTTCATCGGGATACCAAGTCAGGTATATGCCGAGAGTTGTGGACTATGACCATGACTAGATATGATGGAGCGCGACCCTATGCCAGTGTTACTCTGGGAGTCTTTCGTACTTCGGAGAATGCCTGGAAGCCTTCGTGCTTCAGGTTTTGGCGGTGGGAAGGCTACTTAGTCTAGAGTTTTGGTAACAGTCACGACGGGGTATGACATTGGATTGGATGCCTGGTTAGGTGTCAGCGGTTTAGATATCGTCTGACTGTCGTCAGAGATATTGGTTTAAATTTTTGTCATAAGAACCGGTCTTGGAGGGATTTCCTTGACAAGTGCGTACTCTGAGCAGATAGTTTTAGCCTATCGAATATTGCTGGACTAGTGGATCTAGTCGGTGTTTGGATGCTCTGGTGATAAGGGCTATTCAGGAGTTGTGTTAGTAAATTTCCTAGAGAATTTGACTCGGGGATGAGTATTTTTCGGCAAGGATAGTTTTCTTCAGTGATAGATTATATCTGATGCTAAGGATTGTACATGGCTATTTGAGGCGTGAGGAAAGCGTGACTTATACCAGTGTACACTTGGTGGTGATTCCAGGTGGTACATTTTGACAGGTTACCTCAGTCTCAATTTGTTGCAATCTTAGCGAGAGATATAATTATCAGGAGCATGTTCAGCGTTATCTGGAATCTTTCGGACTTGTATTGTGATTTGAGTTGAACAAGTCCTTAGGATAATCTTGAACGAGTATAGACAGTGGTTAGTATGTCTAGACGGATGCCGGCTCGGCACTGGTGATTACTCGTGGTTATTGTCTGACTCTGACAAAGATGAGTGGTTGAATCAACTGTGATTCTTTTGATTCCAAGTATTTGGAATCTGCGGACGTGTGGCAGGGAGATCATCGATATTGATCATCCATGAGAGTTCATTGATCTGTGATCGTCTGACTAAGGTCGATATCGCCAGGAAGATCGAGAGCTACAGTAGATTGACTTGATCGATCATATTATTCCAATCGGTGTTGATTGGGATGTAGTGAATCAACAAGTGCTGGAAATAGTACTTTAAGTATTGTATGCTTGATATAGCGATTCAAGTGTATTTAGGGGATTCTTCAACGCTAAGGATCTTCCAGAATGCGGAGATCTGGACTTTTGGATTTTATGGATCACAAAAGTGGTCATAGGGTGGCTCTCGTGATCGTAGTTCGTTGACAGCATTGCTGAGATTACCATGGGCGGATTTCGATTTGAGCATTGCTTAGTTTTAGCAATGATTGATTCAGCATGGGAAATAGGATTCAGTGATTGTCCAAGGATTGTCAGTGGACAAATTTTAATGACTGTTAATCGGAATGATTAGTTTGGGTGCTTCCAGTGGATTTCTTGAGATTTGTTCTTTGGAGGCGCATCACGCTAAGTTAAGTATTCATCCGGGGAAGCAACAGGTTGTGCAAAGATCTACGTACTCGGTTCGGATGAAAGGGAATGAAACGCTATGTTTATCAACTTGTCTCGAGATATTTGGTGTGTCAGCAGGGCAAGGCAGAGCACCGACGACCTGGAGGTTTGATTCACAGTCTGCCTATTCTTGAGTGGGAAATGGGAGTTATCACGATAGACTTTTTGTGACCCATTTTCCGGTATCCTCGAGGAATTGTGATGCTATCTGGGTTGTGGTGGACCGACTCACCAAGTCAGCGCATTTCATTTTCTGTAGCCGAGAGTACAATGTGGATCGTTTTGACTCAGTTATGTATTCAGGAGATCGATCGACTTCATGGAGTGCCTATGAGCATTATCAGTGATCGAGGTCCTAGGTTTACTTCCAGATTTTGGGGGAGGGTTCGACGTGTAATGGGCATTACTCTCAGTTTGAGTAATACATATCATCCGGAGACAGATGGTCAGTCAGAGCGCACAATCCTTACTTTGAAGGATATGCTGCAAGCATGTGTTATAGATTTTGGTTCAGTCTGCCGGATCAGTGCCATTGATTGAGTTCGCGTACAACAAAAGCTATCATAGTAGCTTTGGGATGACACATTTGAGGCGTTGTACGGACGACATTGTCATACTCCACTCTTCTAGGGGAGAAGTGGGGGAGAGACAGACTGAAGGACTGAAGTTAGTCCAGCAGTTAGCAGACATAGTTGATCAGACCAAGAAACGGATTAAGAGTGCACAGGATCGTCGGACAGCTATGCCAGATACTAAGCGTGAGCCTTTGCAGCTTGATGCTGGGGGAGAAAGTAACTCTGAGAATGTCCACCTTTCTGCAGGATTCTCAGATTTGGCCTTAAGGGCAAGTTATCTCCTAGGTTTAGGGTTCGTTCGAGAGCATTGGCAATTTGGATTATCAGCTAGCTTTGCTACCTTATTTTCCCAGTATTCACGACGTATTTCACGTATCTCTTTTGCGACGATATGTGGTGGATCAGTCTCATATTCTGCAGCGGTCTGAGATTCAAGAGGATACTGATTTGATTTACGTGGAAAGACCTACTCGTATCCTTGATCATAAGGATAAGGTCTTGCGTAATAAAGTTATTCCTCTGATTGTTAATTCAATGACGACATTGAAGTACTGAGGAAGCTATTTGAGAACTTGAGAGCAGGATGTGTTCAGAACATCCTGATTTGTTTTCATTCGGTACTTAAGATCTGATTTCGAGGAACGAAATATCTTAAGTGGGAGAGAATGTAGTAGCCCGTATCCAGAATTAACGATTAATAGTATTTAATCATGTAATTATGTTTGGATTAAGTAAAATATGATTAAGGAAATTCCAGAAGGGTTAACAGAATCTAGAAATGGATCCAGAACACTCGAAAATGGTTTGGAGGGTCCCAAGATTCGAGTGGGATCGGAACCACCGATCCTGGATCGAAACTTCCGATCTTGGTGAGTTCGGAACCACATCGGAAGCAGGGAGATCGGAACGTCCGATCAGGATCGGAGCTTCCGATGGCTGTCGGTGACAGGTGTGTGGTTGCATGTGGACCGAATTGACACGTAGTGAACGGAGCTTCCGATCGGGGGAACGGAGCTTCCGATTTACACGTTCGGAGCTTCCGATCGAGGAACGGAGCTTTCGATCGATGCCTATAAATATGAGGTCCGAGCTCCTCATTTCTTGCCAATTTCGAGTTCCTCTCCTTCACCTAGTAGCTCTATTTTAGGGTTTTGGGTACTCTTATTTTAGAGTTGGAGTAGGGAATATATTTTTAGTATAGTCAGACAGTGTCTGACATAGTAGCGGAGCAGTGCTCGAGTAGCGGAGCAGCGCTCGTGTAGCAGAGTAGTGCTCGAGGCTGTGGAGCTGCAGTAGGGGTGTGCCCCTAGTTGCGGGATAGTCGCCATCAGTGGGCTGACGACGGACGCAGGTATAGCTATGGTCTCCTTAAATTATTTAAGAGTCTGCAATAGCTTAGTTAAGGCTTTTAGCGCTTATTGAATGATGCATGAGTATTTGCATTGTAGACTTGATGATAGGCTTGGAACCTAGAGTGGGACTATTAGGACTGCCTTAGAAAGGTACGTAAGTACTGACTGAGATTGCCAGCGGATATGCATGCTTATATGTTGCATTTATGTGTTTGCATGTTATTATTGTTATGCGGCATATGCACATCATCTTGTGCCTGTACATCTGTATATCTTTCGAGATGAGCCAGTTAGGGTTGCTCAGCCCTGTTAGGACGTTTGATATCGAGTACCCTTAGGTACTGATACCTCAAGGACTCCGTGGTCCGCGTCCGGGATTCGGGAATGAGTGGTCGCACACAGTGGTTAGCTACCCCGATGTGACGAGCTTATATCCCAGGCGCCAGTTTGAGCAGTTTGTATACAGTTATCCCAGATATGGATACCCGGTCATTTGCATGCATCATATTTGTATGTTTATCCGTGCTTTCGTATTGAGCTTAGAGCTCGTGTCCAGTATTTTCTATGTATCTGGATACCCTATTCAACGGGGCAGTTGTAGGTGCAGGATTGAGCACCAGGAGCCTGGAGTAGCCAGTGACCTTGAAGAAAGCAGGATTAGCTGTAGGTTTTTATTTAAAGTAATTCGATTGGGTTGTATAAATCGAGTTTGATTAGCCGGTTGTATTCTTCCGGTCTGCTTGTATTAAGTCTTCCGCAGCGATTTTATTTAATGCATGCTTAATTATGCTTTTAACTCTGATTAGGTAGTGGATCCGGTCAGGTCGCTACATTGAACATCTCCCATGTCCATTACCAATGAAACCTTGGTACTTGGCATTACAAATGCATAGGTCCTCAATTTCGAGCGATCCTTTATCCTTATTAGCGGACGGGCTTCAATTGACTAGGAACTGTTTTAGAATATACAGTGACTATAAGATGTGTTTCATAATAGTGATCTCTCTTTATTCACTATCTGATCTTACTTACACTATAGTATATTCAAGGTCTTTATCAAAACAACAATAGTATATCACAATATATTAATATGAAGAAAGACAAAGAAAATGCCATTAATGAATGTAAATTATATTAAACAAAGATTGTTTATACATAGAGTCACAAAAATCCTTAGCCACAAGTTGGCTAACCGGGCACCCACTCTTTCAATCTCCCACTTGCCCTAAAGCCAACTAGTCACACTACGCAATCCCATTGCTTCGCGATGTTTGTCAAACAATGGTCCTAGCAAGGGCTTAGTAAGTGGATCAACGATATTTTCTGTAGAGGCCACTCTCTCGACAGTGATATCTCCTCTTTCCACAATCTCCCGGATGATGTGGTATTTCCTCAGTACATGTTTGGATCTTTGATGAGACCTTGGTTCCTTCGCCTGAGCAACGGCACCAGTGTTGTCGCAGTATACCGAAACTGGACCAACAACTTCAGGAATTACGCCCAACTTTTGGACGAAATTCCTCATCCAAACGGCCTCTTTAGCAGCAGCTGATGCTGCAATGTATTCTGCCTCAGTGGTGGAATCCGCTATGGTGTCCTGCTTGGAACTCTTCCAAGAGACAGCACCGCCATTGAGCATGAATACAAATCCAGAGGTTGACTTCGAGTCATCCACGTTGCTTTGGAAGCTAGAGTCGGTATAGCCTTCCAATTTCAATTCTCTTCCTCCATAAACCATGAATATATTCTTAGTCCTTCTCAAGTACTTAAGAATATCCTTCATGGCTTTCCAATGCATTTGACCGGGGTTGGCCTGATATCTGCTCGTGATACTCAGAGCAAAGGCTACATCCGGTCTGGTAGATATCATCCCATACATAATACTACCTATGGCTGACGCATATGGTATGTGAGTCATTTTCTCTATCTCTTCGTCAGTATTGGGACACATAGACTTGGATAGAGAAACTCCATGACACATAGGTAGATGTCCTCTCTTGGACTCATCCATAGAAAACCTTTTCAATATGGTGTCGATGTAGGTTGTTTGAGTGAGTCCTATCATTCTCTTAGATCTATCTCTATAGATCTGTATCCCTAGAATATAGGATGCCTCACCCAAATCCTTCATCGAGAACTACCTGATAACCATATCTTTGTTGACTGCAACATCCCTACGTCATTTCCAATGAGTAGGATGTCATCAACATAAAGCACTAAGAACGTCACCGCATCCTTAACTACTTTCTTGTACACGCACGGTTCCTCCGGGTTTTTGATGAAACCAAAGTCCTTTATTGTTTCATCAAATTTTTGGTTCCACCTTTTTGATGCTTGTTTGAGACCATAAATTGATCTCTGAAGCTTGCATACCTTATGCTCGCTTCCCATGGATGTGAATCCCTCGGGCTGCATCATATAGATTTTTTCCTTAATGTTTCCATTAAGAAATGCAGTCTTCACATCCATTTGCCATATCTCATAGTCATACCATGCTGCTATGGTAATAAGGATTCTTATGGACTTGAACATTGCGACTGGTGAAAAGGTTTCATCATAGTCAACTCCTTGTTTTTGAGTATAACCTTTTGCTACCAATCGTGCCTTGTAGGTAAGTACCTTACCATCAGGCCCAAGTTTTCTCTTGTAGATCCATTTACACCCTATTGGAATAATTCCAACGGGAGGATCTACTAAAGACCAAACTTGGTTTGTATGCATCGAATCTATTTCCGACTGCATAGCTTCAAGCCATAAATTAGAATCCGCATCAGAAATTGCTTCCTTGAAGTTTCTTGGATCACATCCAATGTCGGGTTCACTTCGATCCCCTTCAAAAAGAAGACCATATCGAATAGGAGGTCTAGAATTCCTCTCGAATCTCCTAGATATAGGCGTGTCAATCAATGGTTCCTGAGGTGTAGGATCGTTATTTTGTATCTCGGGTTCTTCTCGAATTTCTTCGAGTTCCATCATCTTGCCTTTCTTATCTAATAAGAACTCCTTCTCCATGAAGGTGGCATTCCTTGAAACAAACACTTTTGTTTCAGTAAGATGATAGAAATAATATCCGATTGAATTCTTTGGATATCCTACAAAATAACATAAGGTGGATCGACTATCCAACTTATCTCCCACTATCTGCTTCACGTAAGCATGACATCCCCAAATCCTTAAGTACGAATACTTAGGAGCTTTGCCATTCCATAACTCGTATGGAGTTTTATCTACAGCTTTAGTGTGGACATTGTTCAACAACAATACCGCCGTTTCAAGCTCATAGCCCCAAGACGAAGGTGGGAGCTCAGTGAAGCTCATCATAGATCGAACCATGTCCAACAGAGTTCGATTGCGATGCTCTGAGACACCATTCAGCTGAGGTGTTATAGGAGGAGTCCACTGAGAGAGAATCCCATTCTCTTTTAGATAGCTCAAAAACTCGGTACTTAAGTATTCTCCACCTCGATCCGATCGAAGTGCTTTAATACTTCTACCTTGTTTGTTTTCTACTTCAGCCTTGAATTCTTTGAACTTTTCAAATGATTTAGACTTATATTTCATTAAATATAAATACCCATACCTCGAATAATCATCAGTAAAGGTAATGAAGTAGGTGTGACCAGATTTAGTACCGATACTAAATGGTCCGCAAACATCTGTATGGATCAAATCCAACAGATTTTGACAACGCTCAGGCTTCCCTTTGAAAGGAGATTTAGTCATTTTTCCTTTTAGGCAAGACACACAAGTAGGTAGAGAGTTAATATCAGACATATCAAACATGCCCTCTCCCACTAGCTTGTTCATCCTCCTTTAGGAAATATGACCTAGCCTAGCATGCCAAAGGTTTGCCGGGTTTTGACTATCGTTTTTCCTTTTATTTGTTGTTACCGGTTTATCAACATAATTAATTGGAACGTCTTTTAATTTTAAGTTATATAGATCATTTTCAAGTTGTCCATTTCCAATCAAACATTCATTCTTGTAAATATTGCAAATCCCATTCACAAAATTACAAGAAAAACCATCTCTATCAAGCATAGAAACAGAAATAATGTTTTTAACTAAATCTGGCACAAATAAAACATCTCTAAAAAATAACTTAAAATTGTTCTGCAAAACTAAATAAACGTCTCCCACTGCTTTGGCTTCAACTCTGGAACCATTCCCGAGCCTCAGCTGGGTCTCACCCATCCTAAGCTTACGACTTCTTGTCATCACCTGCAAATCATTGCAAATGTGAGATCCACATCCGGTATCCAATACCCAAGAAGTAGTATTAAGTGAAACATTTATTTCAATGTAAAACATACCCTTTGCAGTTCGTAACTGCTCGAGGTATTCCTTGCAGTTACGTTTCCAATGACCGGGTTTCTTGCAATGATGGCAAACATCTCCGGATATGTTCACGTTTGAAGATTTTGTCTTGGCCTTCTTTTGTGGTACAATTTTCTTGGGTGGGGCAGAACATTTCTTACCCTTTCCACTTGGCCCCTTCTTGGAGTAAGAAGATGAGCCAACCAAGAGTACCGGTTTATCCTTCTTTAATGTGACCTCATAAGACACAAGCATATTGACCATCTCTTCAAGGGTGGCCTCTATCTTGTTCATATTGAAGTTCACCACAAATCCGTCAAACGACGAAGGAAGTGAAAGAAGTAACAAGTCCGCGTTTAGCTCATGCTCCAATGTCAAATCGAGTGTTACCAACTTTTCAATGAGCCCAATCATGTGTACCCCATGCTCACGGACCGAAGTCCCATCTCGCATGCGGCATGTCATGAGCTCTTTGACGGTGGCATACCTCTCCGACCTTGACTGAGCTCCAAAAAGTTCCTTGAGGTGCATGTGTATGTCAGCAGCATTCACGACATCCTCAAATCGCCTCTGGAGTTCATCAGACATTGAAGCTTGCATATAGAATTTAGCCTTGATATCATGGTCCCACCATTGATCAAGTTTTGCCAATTCTTCCGGACTTATATTAGCCGGTGCTTCCTTTGGAGGATTCTTTCCTAACACGTAGAAAATTTTCTCCGAGTTTAGAACAATCTTTAATTTACGGAACCATTCCGTATAGTTTGCGCCAGTCAACACTACAACAAATATGCTATTCAACCACACTAAAAAGACAACGGTTTTATACACAAACCGTTGTCTTTTGACCTTTGACAACGGTTTTTACGAAAACCGTTGTGGTTGGCCCTTTTTTAATGAAAAACAACAACGGTTTTTAAAAAACCGTTGTCTTATATATGTCAAAGACAACGGTTTTAAAAACCATTGTCTATGAGCGGGTTTTTTATGGTCTACGACAACGGTTTTTAAAAACCGTTGTCTACGTGCGTTTTTTTGGAGGTTTAAGACAACACATTTTGTAATCCGTTGTCGTTGTTATTTTTTTATTTATTTTTATTATTTTAAAATTATACACAATATAATACATACAATAACCTATATACTACTATTTCACGCTTAAGTGAAGAAACGAAAGACACCATTGCAAGCCCTAGCCAAACCCGTCGCCCCCTTCAACCCAGCTCACATCCGGCGCCAATTGATTGCCGGAAAATGGTCGTCCGACCTCCTTGCATCTAGCCCAAGCCTTAGAAACGTCAATCGTGACTTCAATCGTGAGTTTAAAGCTTGGATCGAAACTTCAGTGTCGCGACTATCACTGTGTAAGTTTCGTTGCTTTCTTCTCTTGCTTCGTTCTCAAGCTTCGTGGTATTTTAGTAGATGTTGAGGTTTTAATTGATTTTATCTGGTTGTGTTCTCGAACCGATCGAGATTTCTAGTTTTATTTTGTATCGATTTTCGATTGGGCTTTATTTCGTCGGAGTTGCCAACATATATTATCGTTACGTGATTATGGATTTGTACGTGATATTTCCTGCCGAATCAAGGAAGATTGTCTTTTGGTTGCGGTAGATCGTTAATTTCCTCTTTATCGGATTTGTTTCCGAAGTTTTTGACTCGTTTACACATGATTTACCTGTTTTATTATTTATGATGATCCGATTATTGTTTAACTCATGGCGAATTGGCCATTTTCTCCGACACCATCGACAACGTCAAAGCCAAGATCCAGGACAAGGAAGGAATTCCCCTAGACCAGCAGAGATTGATCTTTGCCGGAAAGCAGCTGGAGGATGGCCGCACCCTAGCCGACTATAACATCCAAAAAGAGTCCACCCTTCACTTGGTTCTCAGACTCCGTGGAGGCATGCAAATCTTCATCAAGACCCTCACCGGCAAGACCATAACTCTTGAGGTTGAAAGCTCCGACACCATTGACAATGTCAAGGCTAAAATCCAGGACAAGGAGGGAATTACCCCAGACCAACAAAGGCTCATCTTTGCTGGAAACAAAAATGCCCGATCCCAGTCGACGACGCCATGGATCTATCACAAGAACGTCGATGTTGAATCGGAGGATGAGTAGCTTTAGCTGGTAAACGTGGGATGTAATTACAAGGGAAAGAAGTGGGATTCAAGAAAGCTTTGGTTGCCAAAACTTTGGAACTTGGTATGATACGAGACATGAGTTAGATGTTGTTATATATAGTAGAGAAAGAAATATATTATATGTTTGAAGTAAGCAAAAACTACAATGGGGTAATTTGCATTAATCAATTTGTGTAGGTTGCTTTGGGCAAATGGGGAACAGGCATTGTATAAAATGAGAGGGGGAGAGGATACGTGGTGATGGAAAAATGAAACAAGGTGAGGTTAGGACACATGTACGTATGACAGTGGGGGTACATTTGGATCCATGCAGCTGGTCACATGTGTGTGTGTGTGTTATATACACGTAAAACAACATTAATACTGTATATTTGGAAATGTTTAAACTTATAAATTGAAAGTAATAATTTTTCTGTTGTTAATGGCAGGCTGCTAAATGTATAATAGTATTATTTCCTGGGATTAGTTTTGATTGCTTCGAATTTTGATCCTGCCAGTTATAGATGTGGTCTTAGTTTCTTGTTCTTGTAATTTTTGAAGCTCTGCTTCTATTTATAAATCGGAGGAATTCGAGGAAGCTATTCGAGGTTGTGAGTTTGTTTTCCATGTTGCGACACCATTGCTCCACTCTACGGGATTCAAGGTCTTTCCTTTAATTTTCGATATATATTTCAATATCCCATTTAATTTGTTTCAAGCAAAAAATTATATATATATGATTGATTTGGACAGCACGACAATACGGTGGATGCGATTGTTGATTCAACTAGGAGCACTACAAGTCTTTGTATCGGATCAGGAACAGTGAGAAGGCTTATCTACACTGCCTCTGTGGTGGCTGCTTCAGCGTTGAAGAAAGATGGGAGTGGATACAAAGAATTCATGGACGAAACCTGTTGGACCCCTCTCCATTTCTCCAACCCTTATACCAATACTTATGTTCAGGTACTAGATGACTTAGCTTGTTACATATGTACGACCTTCGAGTGAAAGCTTTTAATTTAATTTGTAGGAATACACCCAGTCAAAGACATTGGCTGAAAAGGAAATTTTAATTTATGCATACTAAATAGGTAGATATGCATGATACAAGCATGTATATTGAGATTTGACTTCGTCACTGCCAGAATTCCAGTGATCATCTCAATATTTTCAAACTGAATAGAGTCGAGCAGGATGGGTTCCTAGACTTTAAAATTGGAGATCATTCAAACACTTCACATGCTGCTTTTCCCCCATAAAATAGTGTTATGTGTTAGAATTTTCACTTGTATGCTTTTACTAACAATTTAAATAGAGGGAATCATAGATATCAACAAAATTGAGCTTCCACAATATTCATGGTGCTATTGCATGCTGTATTTTGGTTAGGGGTGCCCAGATTAATCAAAGAGGCTATGAGAAAATAAAGGTTATAATGACAGTTCTCTTATATTAGCTAACAAATTGTATTTTGGGATTTTGTGAGATGAAAATTTAGAAGCGTCGATTTGACAGGCGCAGTTGTAGTGCTGGAGGAATTGTAAACAAGTTTCTTTCAGTATTTAAGGCTTAATGTGTCACTGTTTTGGTGGTAAATAACTGATCAAAGCTATTACTTGTTCCTCTTTTGTCGTAGGAAAAAGTAAATGATTGGATTTTGAGAAGGCAAGAAGATGCTTGAGAGTCACGATTGGTGATATATTCTCATATCTACAGGTTTTTTCTCTTGCATTGGTGAATTTGTGATGCATAGTTGTTTTTATATATCGATCATCATGCTTATAATTTGATGCATTATATTGATTCTTATAGGATAATTGTCTTCTTTAGTTTACAGTCCTTCCATCAGAAACAAGAGAGCTACATTTGCTCTTGTTTGTGAGACACTGAAGCGTAAGCTAGAAACACTTGCTGGCTTTTTAGAAGAATATTATATTCTGAGGGAGGCTCTTGACTCGCTGTGCTTTGTTTTTTGTGTGTGCAGATCTTTCAGTATTTCAGCACCATCAGCTTTTGTAGAAGCACTTAGGGAACGCATGTTCAAGCCTTCTTTATCAGCTATCATTTCCGATAATTCTAGGTACAACAGAACTTGCTATCCTATTCCTTTAGATGGAAAATTGTCTTATTGTCTGCATTTAAAAAATTACTCTGTGATGATCACAAATTCAGGGTTGCAATAATATCTTCATGGCTATTAGGTGGCCATTTTAGCACAAGTATAAAGAGTTGATGATATTATTACCTTGTTTTTAGTTCTTTGAATTTTAATGGCAAATATTTTTATGTAAGGCTGTCTAAGTGTCTATATACTTTCTACACTCAATGAGGTTGCATAAATAAGATATTTCTATACATTTGTTTGCTTTTTGTGTTTTTGAAGGAAGCATTTATTAGATGATATAAAATTGCATTAGTGAGCTCTCTTACCAATTTCTTTTGTTTGTATTAACTTTTTATGGGAAATTTTTACATCATGAACGACTGCAATCTTGTATTTATGTAATTTTGCCTTTTGCTTTAGAGGTTCTTTATGATATAGAAGTAGAATCTTTTTGTGAAAGTGAGTACATATTCTTTTACTGAGGCATTTATTCCGGGTTAGAAGTTCTTGAAATATGCTTTTATTTATATGAATAAGAATCAACATTTAATAAAATGGGAACAAAATAGAATTAAAGTGAACATGGTAGTGATGATTTTTTCGGAGAGTTTAGAGAATTGAGAAGGTTAAATATTTCTATGAAGGTTGAAAGTACTCTGATGTTGCCAATGATGTAGCAAATACAGTGATGCAAAAGTTTTGGGATTCAGCGCTAAATCTAGAGCCCCAAGATGATTATGACACTCACAGGTTTTCCTTCACCTTTTCTATCGAGAACATAATTAATGATCTATAGATATGACTGTTCCCCTATGCTTTGCTGTACAGTGAGATGTCAATGTCCCAATACATGGCATCAGAAGGAACATAACACACAAAGGCTACATACCCATCTCTCGGTCTTGGGAATTCATTTTCTTTCAAATTTGAGGACCATAAAGGATGTGTACATCGATTTAATTTTGGTGAGTTAGACTTTAATATGTTGTGATTAAGTTGGGTGCCAAGAGACATCTAAGTTTTGTTCTCATCGATAATGTCGTGAGACATGCTCCTTGTAATTTTTTCAGGCAAGAATTTTAGCTCTAAATGCATCCTATTTCCTGAAATCTGGAGGCCATTTTGGCATCTCTCCATTAAGGTTAGTGTTTTTGGTTATGTTTTGAGTGTGATCTGTCAGATAAATTAGTCCAATGATCCGTACCAAACATGGATGTACTGGATATCCCCTCATGAGCCAAACCCATGTAGCCCCAAAAAAAAACGAACTCAAGATCGAATCATCACGTTTACATTTAGAGACTTCTAGTCGAGTACACGTCCACACAACATCGAATTTCTCCAGCTACAGTTTGTTTGAATTCCAAAAGGTATAACCTTTATCTTGTCTTAAAATTAAGCAGATTTAGGAACTACATGGACAAATGCTCGGATGGGGGTAGCTACCTCACAGTTGACAAGCATGGCAAAGTTAGACTCAAAGAATTGAAATCACTGAAGTACTTAGCTGATGCAGACTGGAAATCAATCAACCCGCCCCCGCATTTGAACCATGGTGAATTCAGATTCTGGGTTTCGGGTAGCACCGGAAAATGCCTCACAGTCTTCCGAGGAAAAAGTGCGAAACAAACATTAGGCATTGCAGACTGTGAGTTCTATGGTTCCAACACATTCCTGCTCTTTGCCTTCCGCTTTCACTACCACAAAGCTTTTTGTTGCTGTGGAAAGTACAATGAATAATAAACAATTAGTCATACACAATACTCTACAACAAGGGGATAATCTAGAAGGAGTGTTTCAAGTTAATTTATATAGATTAGTTCATAACTCGATATATATGAAAGTTTCGAGTTAATTTATATAGATTAGTTCATAACTCGATTTATATATTTTCTAGTGTGTATTGATTTAGAATTTAGAATTAGAATATTGATTTGTAATATTGAAAATTTGTATTTAAATTTTATTTTAGAAATTTTAAATTTTGTTTCATTTATAATATTGAAAATTTGTATATTAAAATTAATTTTTTTTGTTTTTTATTTGAGCAACGACAACGGATAAAATCCGTTGTCTTTGTTATTTTAAAACTGTTGTAATTTTCGGTGTTGTTAAAAGTTCGATATACGACAACGGATAAAAAACCGTTGTCTTAAATTGTCAATGACAACGGATTGACGCTGTTGCAGAACCGTTGTCTTTGGCGACTTACGACAATGGTAACAAACTGTTGCAAAACCGTTGTGGTAGGATATCTACGACAACGGATATAAACCGTTGTAATAGGGCACGCTTTTTACAACGCCCCCAGTTACAACGGTTTTTTTCCCCCAACGACAACGGATAATATCCGTTGTCGTTTTGCAATTTTTTTTAGTGCAACTTGTTTTGTTCGAGAATTGAGTATAGTGGATTTCGCGAATTCATTGTAATGAAATATTGAAAAGAAACAGACAATAATCAGTGATTGTTTAATAAATTACTAAGACATAAAATATGGCAAAATTTAATTTTATGAATTTCACTCCCACTATTTTAACGATTTCACTACCCTCTAGTGAAAACGGGAATCTCCTTTCCTTAGTGGGAACATGGAGTCCAATTGACAAATCATAGTCCCGAATAATATCAGCCAACCATAATTTTCAAAAGGTAGAGCCCAATTACTTCCAAAGCAACCCCCATGTTTTTACCTCATGTCCAATAAGGGCCCAATAATATGACGCCGTTTATTGTGACATGCCAAGATAACCCATCAATATTAAGTTGTGATGGATGGTCACCATGTGGATCCCCCAATAATATGAGCCAATCCCATGGGAGTTTCACCCAACTTACAACATGTGTCGATCCAATGTACAGCTTTCCGACGAACGGGCCCCCCAATAATATGAGCCGGACCGTATCCGCGGGTAGCATCTCATACATTGATCGTTGATGGAAGGTAGGAACATTTAAACAATATTTAAATTCCCTTTTATAATTCTTGATATCAATTTTAAATCATATTTAAAATAAGAGATTTTAATTTTTGAAAATTTGTCTCATCATGCAATTTATGTATGCTTGCGGGATTCATACAATTTAGTCTAAACATGCATACATAAATAATATCATATATTATTTAAGGATGATCGATGGCATTATCTATTCGACCCGTGGTTGCCAATCACGAGTCTAAGTCCAATCCTAGGTGATATGCAAGTATGCAATGCAATCCTATTACATTGAGCTTCCATTTACATTTCTTCGGTCTTTATTGTCTGCTGGGCCCACCATTGTCTTCAAATCTTTATCTCCCACTAAGTCTAACAAATTTACAATAAATTTCGATGACAAGTAGGGGATACATATTTAAGGGGTGGGAACGGGCCATTAACCAAGCCCACTTTTTATTACAAATGACAATTCAAATTAGGCTATAAACCAAGCCCATTAATAAAGCCCAACAACAATAAAAACCAAATGTAAATTACCTAACATACACCTAAAACATTGGTCATGGCAATCGATCATCCTCTTATCCAATAATTAATTCAATAATTAAAACATTTGGATAACATGCAATGACATCATAATTTAAAAGATAAAATCATATTTTATCTAATACTTTCATAAGAACATATCTTATCATCAATTGTACCAAAATAATTAATTTTATAAAATCTAATTTAACGGATAAAATTTATAAATTTTCCAAAAATTCAAATTTATCCAAAAATCAATTTTAAAAATTTCGAAATCGAACAATTCGATCTGATGCCTCGTGAACCAATCAAAAATAATTTTCGATCGGATCAAAAACTAGAATTTTAAAATATTAAAATTTTAATTAAAAATTAAAAATTAATTTTTCCGGGCTGCTCGGGACAATCCTGGGCAGCCCGCACCCCAAAAAAAAAGGCCTGGGCTGGGCAGCGATCAAATCGCTGCCCATGGGTAGCACCGTGCGCTGCCCTGGGCAGCGACGATCGCTGCTCGATGTGCCCTTTAAATTTCAATTTTTAAAAATTTGTTTCTTTTCAAAAACCGAGACCAAAAATTTTGTACAATCGATTAATTTAATCGTTTGATCTGAGCAACCTTTCTTTGATACCACTGTTGGAAAACGGTGTTCAGATCAATTAAGAATTGATATCCGGTACAGCGGAAGTTTAAAAATTTTATTTTATTGTATGGAACGATTCCATATCATGGGTATCAAAACTTCTACGATTAAATTGTGCAAGTAAAAATAAAATCACAATTTAATTTTTACCTTGTCAAGCAAAGGCTTGATTGTGGACTCCAACAGAATTTAATCTGCTCTTCTTGTAAATCCCGGGAACCGATGACTGTCACGATCTATCTCCGGAATCAGGTCCACGAACGAAAAACAGAAACCCTCTGATTGATTGCACTAGAAATCAATCAGAAGTTTTACGTAGAGAATAAACAGATATGATCTGTTCATTCGGATTGTAATTTTTCACAAAAATTACAGTCCGAATTTTCCTCAAAACGGATAGAGGATTTCGAAAATCCCCTTGAAAATTCTAGAGTGTATTTTCGAAAATTGCAATATACAATGCTTAGAATTTTCGAACCCAACACCTTTAATTATAGATAATTTCTAGACTAGATCAAGTTATAATTGTATTAGGACTCTAACTCCTTAGGGCCCACAATCCATAACTTAAGCCCAACAAGCCAAGCCCGTTGTTATAGAAATTAATATAAAATTCATCGTGACTCCGATTCATAAACTGATTTAACCTATGTGCACAGAAACCATTTCTGCATCTTTTAAAGTCAAGATAATTTTTCTGAATCAGAATTCAGTGATTTCCAAAAATGTCCATCCCTATGTCATTTTAGGAAATCTCACTCCCTTTAGTTAAGAAGTTCAACTTCTCTTTCATTAAAATTAACTCTTTAAATTTAACTATCTCTACGGGGTTTAGTAATCCATTACTTGTGTGACCCTCAATGGTTCAGGGATACAGCTAGCCGTGGGCTCACAACTCCTTGTGACTCGGAACAACAATTTCCGACTTGCCCAACGAATCATGGTAAGAGCGTCTAGCAACATCTCCCCATGATTCCCTAGGTATCACTGATAGTGCCTGCAAGAACCAGTAGATTTTGGTTAGCGTACAGTACGGTCCCTTCATCCATATATCCCGATCGAATCAACAACCATTGGTGCATCGAGAGTCGTTCGAGATTCGATAACTATGCATTACATCTTGGAGATCAAATAGTGACATCGCATGTGTTACTAGGAAAACCGAGTAACCTAAAACACATCATGTACTCTGGCCAGAGATTCGTCACACTAATATCTCCTCAGATCGCATAGGATATCCACACTCGCAAGTATGTGGTGAATCCTTGACAACAAAGCATCGACTCCTATATGTGTCATAACTGTACCCAATCCCGACACCTGATGACCCCAATAGAGTCGGTAAACAATTCAAAGTACAGTACTAGCATATAGAGTCTCAATGATGTTTCAAGTAGTAAGGACCAATGGTGTACAACCAAAACCGCGGACTTTATCCACTCGATAAGTGATAACCACTTGGAAAGTTCGAATAGGGCAGTTCGATCATTCATCATATGAATATCCATTTGCATGCTTTGAACATCTCCATGTCCATTACCAATGAAACATGGTACTTGGCATCACAAATGCTAGTCTCAATCTCGAGCGATCCTTATCCTTATTAGCGGACGGCTCAATTGACTAGGAACTATTTAGAATATACAGTGACTATAAGATGTGTTTCATAATAGTGATCTCTCTTTATTCACTATCTCATCTTACTTACACTATAGTATATTCAAGGTCTTTATCAAAACAACAATAGTATATCACAATATAACAATATGAAAAAAAACAAAGAAAATGCCATTAATGAATGTAAATTATATAAAACAAAGATTGTTTATACATAGAGTCACAAAAACCCTCAGCCACAAGTTGGCTAACCGGGCACCCACTCTTTCATACGACTCAATCTACCCCGCTTACTCCTATATATCTCGGTCCAAGAGCAAACCACTGCTCTGATACCACCTGTTGTGGGGCCTCGAGTTTCTAATCTCATTCCTAGGGTAATTAGTAATTAAACATGATTAACTAACAATGGATCAAGGATAAATAAAACAACAAATTTTATTTTTTTTTCAAACATGGATGCGCTCGGTCGGTCAAAAATCGCCGACCGAGCGCCCCTGTTTTTACTCAAAACAGCAGGCTAACTTTTGGGGCTGCGCTCGGTCTGCTAAAAACAGCGGATCGGGCGCTGCCTGGGCAGAACATGCCCTGTTATTCTACAACAATTTTTTATCCTTCAACTCATTTTAATCCATGTTCTATCAAGTCTACAACATGCATTGATATACATATCAAGGTCTAAACATAATCTCATGCATATTTAGACATAATTATAACCATATAAAAGTTTCTAAAAGTACAATACAATACTTGTAAATCTAGCTTAAATCTCAACTAGACTAACAACCTTCTAACATGCATTAGTTGTATTCGTCAACTTATAAACCCGAGTCTCCACATGCTAATTCTCTCTCTTGAGCTATCCACGCCTCGTCCAACTCGCTACAGCCATTCCTATTGTCATGCACACATACAAACAAGACAATAGCCGGAAACATCCGGTGAGAATATAATTCCCAATATAAAGGACATAAACATAACAGTTCATATCAATTCTAAATACTCAAATCAAAGCTTCAAATCAATACCTCAAATCATACTTCAAATCAATAGATTTATATAGCGCGCTAAGGAATTGATTCATAATAAATCACTGCCATTAAGATTCATATACGATCTTGACATGGATATCCATCTATTGTAGTCGTCTGACTCGAAAATAAGGTCCATCTGACCTTGGCAAAAGAATCAATTCAATTTTCTTCATATCATATATAACTCAAATAAAGATCCACTACCTGAGATGGATCGACAACATCAAATTCTAAATCAAGAATAAAGAGCAAGAAGTATGTGGTTTATCGGGACAACTCAAGAAGCTTCATCCTTGAGTTTCAAAACCCCTGACTCTCGATGTCGTCTTATACCTTTCATTCGTTCAGTCGTGGTTGAGTTGCTCCCAATCTGGACAATCAACACAACAAACTCATATCAAACTTCTACTCACAACTTCAACTCAATCTTCAAGGCCAACAAGTAATAATCCTTGTTCTTTAGTCAATCGGTTTCGACATTGGTCTTCTTAACTTGAAGTCTCCTGTTTTCAATCTAAAAAAATAGCATACATAACAAAGAATATCAGCAAGAACTCAAAAATATCCAGCTCAATCACATCTCAAACTTCAAGGCAAAACTAGTTGCAAACTTTTCTGAATTCTTCGCCGATTCAAAATTAAGATTTTTGAACTCAAAATATTCAAATACAATCTGATATGAAGTGTAAATATGCTGCTTATATCAGAAATCAACTCTTATCTAACTCAGCTCAAGCAATCTGAACTCAAACTTGATCAAATTCTTGAACCGGCGGCGTAACGGTACGAAATCGGTAACCGAAACAATATCGAACTCAAATATCAATCTCTTAACAGCATATATCACATAAAACCAGCAAGAATACCTCTAAAATCTCAGTCTATCAGATGTGCAAGGGTTTGAATTATTGCTGGAAATCATATCAAATACAAACGTTGTTTGTTCTTCGATCCGGCTACGATACGATAAAACATATAATCTCAAGAACAAGTATTCATACTCAATTCTGATTTCACAACATTCTAATTTCGAAATATGCAGTAAACATAAAAAATACTTACATAAATTTTTATCCCTCGTCGCAAGGATTCCGAAACTATCTTTGGAATTCAAATCGGACGACCGGATCAAAATATATCGACGTTTGAAATATAAAACTTAACTTGAAATTCTGAATTCTCTCCTCTCGGTTCTTAGCTGCTTAAGATTTATGATTCATACTTCAATTACTCTGATGTATGTATAGCACACACGTGTGATTTCCCACTTGCAAGGGAAATTGCACTTTGGCCCCTCAACTTTTCAGTAATTGCAATCTAGTCCTCAGCCAATCGTTTCATTTAATTTCAATACTAAATAATTTAAGAATATTAGAATTTAAATCTAAACTCAAAAAATTTTCTTATTAGATATTCTCGGATTAAAATTAAAAATTGCATTTTAGCCCTCAAAACTTTGATATTTGCAAAACAGTCCCTGCTCGAGTTTCACCTCCGAATTAAATCCTCTTTTATTCTCGAAACTCGGATTTAAATCTTAAATCCAACAAATATTCAATTCAAATATTTAATATTTTAATTTAAGAATCCCGGAATTTAAATCTCAAAATCCGTAAATTCTCAAATTAAATATTTTCGACACGAAAATTAAATCTCTAATTTCCATAAATAATCCAATTGAATATTTTACAATATTTAGAATTAAATTTCTAAGTTTATAATTAATAACTTAATATTTTTGGGCCTTACAGTGTCCAACACAAAACACTATTTACGTGAGCATAAAACGCTCAGTACAGTAGTACGAATATACATATACCATGCATGCATATGAAATATGACGGGTACTAGAAAAACTATCCAGAAGGCTGCTCAATCAAGGCGCCATGGTGTGTAGCATGCTAGGCCGTCGCATCAGGAAATGGCTCCTATACCATAAAACATGTGGATATAACTGGATCCAAGTCCATGGAAATTGATCCACTAAAATATGGAGAAGAGTGACCCCTACTACAATATGCAAATCAAGGCATAAAGATCAACGTGTACATGCATGCCGCATAATATCAATGCACATAATAATGCCACAAAAAACAGGCAAACATAATACATGTATATTCAACCTTGTATCTCTGATAATACGTCTGTACCTTAATCTCAGCAATAAGGGCAACCTAGCAAATCCTTCTCACTAGTCTCAGCCTATAATCACATAGAAACTATATCACTAATAGTGCTCTAAAATCCTTAACTAAGTTATCACATACTCCCTAATTTCTGTAGGGATCTAAAATTATACTTGCGTCCATCGATAGCCCACTGGTGACGACTGACTCAAAACTTAGGCACAACTCCGTTGCTATCCCCGAAGCACTTCGACAATCTCGTATCTCCAATAGGACGCTTATAAATCCCTAAAACTGACTAGAAGGAGCTAAGAACAAGAGAGAGTAGGAAACTAGGTGCACTCAATATGAGCCTCGGCAACCCTAGTTATAGAGTGAGTTTGGACAGTCTGATCTCACCTTTGGATTACAATTGTCCTTGCCAGCACTTCGGATCGTCCGATCCCAATATTACGTCATCCGTGATGTCATCAAAAATGACATCTGTCTTGGCATAGTTCAGATCGTCCGATCCCAATATTACATCATCCGTGACGTCACCAACTATGACATCTATCTTGGAATAGTTCGGATCGTCTGAACTCCCATAGATAGCCAATCAGATTTCATTTCTTATCTTATCTTATCCAATGGATAATTATTTTTGACAGAAATTTATAATATGTCGACACTCTCTCTCAAGTAATGCCAACCTAATTCAAGTTAATGAAATAATCAAATCTCTCTGATTATTTATCATTACCGACTGCCTTGTGCTCTTTGAATTCCCATAACTTTCAACCTGGTGGTCTGGTTATCCACATGTGTTAAATATCATATCTCAATGCATATTTTAAGTCCATGGATAATGTCACTCATCCTAATCATGAATGTATCTCTCGATAATAATTCACAACATACGAACATATGATAAAGTTAGCTACTCATCAACATAGAATAATAAAAACATGAAAAAATCAAATAAAAATATAAAGTAACTCAATTCATCCAAAATATTCAATCACACCAAAATGTTTCGGGGGTAGGATCCCCTAGATTCCAACAAAATAAAGTTTAGCTACTGAGATTCATAATAAAAATCAATCTAACAAAGTTTTTCAACATAAAATCTGAAATTTGAAAGAGAAAAAACTCAAAACGATATGAAGAAAAGCCTACAATCTCCCGTAGCCGCCTCTCTTTAATCTTCAGCGTATCGAACCCTTAAAAATGTCCATAATTTATCTATTTACAGTGCCCAAGAGTTCTTTCCATGTAAAACAACCAAGAAAATAAAATTTCCAAATTTGCGAGAGCGCCCGCTCGGTAAAATTTGACTGTTAAGGCGCTGGAATTTCTGCCTCCTTTCTGTTTCTTTTCCTAGAAGACGCGCTCGGGCGGTAAGATTTTACCGCTCAAGTGTACCCTTCTCTGCATTTTTTCTTCTCTTTGTTCTAATTCCGCGCTCGAGCTGCAATAATTGACGGCTCAGGCGCACCCTGTTTCTTCCAAAATAAATGATTTTTCTTGTTTTCTTGTCAAATCAACCACAAATCAGGAGGATTGAATAAAATGCATGAATAAACACTAAATGAAAATAAACTAAATTTAACACAGACAAGGTGAAACGAAAATAATGCAAACACACCAAAATCATGCAATAAAAACACGTAAACTTGACTCATGTCAACCTCCCCAAACTAACCTTTTGCTCGCCCTCGAGCAAAACAGGTGACAAATTAAAATGCAAACACAAAACACAAAGACATTAACACACTTAAAAGGAAAAACAACTAGATGAACTCAAATTTTTCAAGCCTCAGAAAATCTTATTCCTTAGAATTAAATCATCATACCCCTTTTAGATTTTTATGTTAACGTGAGTGTGTGAGTAGTGGCTCCAGTGTTATGCACTTCGATAAGACTTAGTTTACATGGGCTGACAGATCTAAATGACACATCAGAGTAAATCTATCTCTCCCATACCCGTTTTCTCATTTATGTCCACCTTTTCACCTCCATTGGAGTTTAAGAAAAGACACACAGATGAATGATCCATAGATATTATTTTACGCACCACCGGATTTTACATCTGGTAAATTTTTAACCCCATATGGTCCGCAAATTTAGCTTAGATTAGGGATTAGGATTTCAATCCCTAATGAAGCCCGGATGGAGTTTTATAAAAAAATATTTTGTATCCCATTAACCTGCAAACTTAGCTATAACTTTGATAGGATTCGAATTTCAATCCCCTCGTTAATAGCCCGGATGGAATATTTTCGTAAATATTGAATTTTTTTTTGCAAGAATTCAGTTTTTCATTCCCCATTCAATCCGCAAACTTAGCTAATACTAGGAAATAGGATTTCAATCCCTAGTTAAGCCCGGATGGAACATCACAAAAACAAAAAAAATAATAATAAATTTCGTGTGCGCTACGAATCATTCAACTTGTCCAAAATCATCAGTGCATTAATAGAAAACAACTGAAATCACCAAGTATGTAATCCATTTTGATAAACACTTAGTGTCGTGCAATTATCTAGCCACTAAAACTTTTTCTTTCTTAGCGCACTTCACTAGTTGAACTATAGTGAAATGAAATATTCACAATCAATCAAAAGGTCTATTATTTCACAATATCGAAATTTTTCTTCCTACTCATCATCATCGGTTTTTATGAATTCATCCGTCAAAAACATGCATTAAACGACACACAAACCACAATAAAAGTCATGATTCATGAGCACATAAATGACACCCTCCCCAAACTAAAACCTAGTAGTGTCCTCAATGCGAAACAAACACGACACAATCCTAAGATCACATAGATCAACTTAAAACATGGAAAAATAATGAAATATACAAAAAATAAAAAATAAACAAACAGAAAGTAAAACACAAAATCCCCTGACTAGTGGTCCTCATCAGCTCCAACAGGATCTTCAGGTATATCACGTTCTGGTGCGACGTATTGGAATCGGAACGGAGATAGATATGGTGGTGGCATGGGAAAGACTGCGGGGTCCAAACCAGCATTGGCAAGCAATCCTCGCATCATGGCATTCATGGAGTCAAGATCGTCAAAGGTGATATTTTGGCATTGACTTTGGTACTGAGCCCAAGCAAAAAACTCAGTAATCATCTGAGTGCCGGAACGCCGACTGGGTGGAGGTGGTTGTGCTGCGCCCCTCGAGGATTGGCCGGTACCTGAACTCTCATATGTGCCCGATTTGAACTCTCTTTTTATTACAGTCCTCTTAGTCTTCACAATTGATTCATCTACCGGCTGCATAGGTTGTAGCCATTCTTCATCCTCTCTAAAAACCACTACGGACTGAGAACAAAGTGCTGTGATGGTGGACGGGAAGAACAGTGCGATATTCGGGGTGCGTATCGACATGTACAATTCCTTATGAATGATTTGACCAACATTAATCGACCAATGCCTGTTCAAAGCAAATAACAACATTGCCTAGCTAGATAATACGTCATTAGTGTGGGAAACCGGCATCATTTTATGAGTTACAAATGCATACCAAAGTGCCGGTTCCATCCACAAATATTTTTTTTAAGGAAGAAAATTTAACCGGGTCTTTCCACGTGACCCCTTCATAACATAATTCAGCAGTGATTAGATTAAAATTGGGACTTTCCTTGAATTCCTGAAAGTGGCTATCATCGACCGCGGGTGTTTGCAACAATGAATTCAATGTAACCGGATCGAATGGGACTAACTTACCCATGACAAATGATTTGCTGTCGGTTTTCTCTGGGGCCTTGGCGTAGAATTCGCGAATCACGGGCATGACAGCCAATTGAGGATGTGTACAGAAGTGAGTCCAACCGCGTCGAGGGATTCCCAAAGAGATGGTTCGTGATTCTAATATGTCGAAACCGCGCTCCGCAATCGGATTTCTATTGAGTTTGGCCGATTCATACCTCAGTTTTGCTTCCGCGGATATGAATTTGTCGTCAATGATGGTGGAGGAGGAAGAAAAAGCCCGGGAGGAGGCGGTCTTGGCTTTCTTGGGAGGTATCTCGATCTTAGTTGGGGAAATATTTGCGGAGTACCTACGATTTGGGCAAGAAGAGGTGAGAATTAGGGTAACGTAGAAAGGGGCAGAGGGTTTGGAACGAAGAAAAGATAGGAAAAAAAAGAAAAAAAAAGAGAAAGGAGATCACAGGTTATATTTGCATAAATCTCAATGCGCTCGGCGGCAAGAATTGACCGCCTGAGTGCACACCCGTTTGAAAAAAAATTTAAAAAAAGAGAGCTTTTCGCTCGGGCGGTAATAATTGACCGCCCGAGCGCACACCTATTTGGAATATAATTTAAAAACAGAGGCTTTCTCGCTCGGGCTGTACTTTTTGGCAGCCCGAGCTCAACATAATTTTTTTTTCAAAAATAAATAACAAAAATTAAAGCGACGAAAAACAGAATTGAAGAAAAGAGCAAAAAAATGTTTCGAGCAAAAATAAAAGAAATAAATAAAAGAGAGTTTAGAGAATAGTTCTCAATTTAGAGTCTAGAGCTCGATTGTTCTCCTCCCAAACTAGTCTTGTTCAGTCAGTGTGGTGATGACTGGCTTCGAATTGACATCAACCCCCCACATAGTGTTTTAGCCTCTCACCATTGACTGTGAACGACTCATTTCTTGCATATTTTATCTCAATGGCACCTGATGGATACACCTTGGTGATTTTGTAAAGGCCAGATGTAATGCCCCAAAATTAGCTTAATCGAGATTATGGGAGATTAAGATTGATAATCGGAGATTAGGAAATTCGAGGATTTAATTGTTAGTTGATCAGGGACTGATTTGCAATTTTTGAAGAATTTATGGACCGAAATGCTAGTTGACTTTTTGACTTGACTTAAATAGATGCATATGCGAGTTGAATCATCATCTTCTTCCCATTTATTCTTCTCCTTGGCCGACCCATCACCATTAATGCCACTTTAAGCTTCTAATTTTATTTTTGTGCTCGATTCGTTCGATAAAAATCTTCTGAAGGTATAATCGCGATCACGGTTGCGATAGCTCCGTTATACCGTAAGTTTTTCTTCGATCGGCTATATGTCAATTTTTGGATGCCGTTAGAATTTGATGATTTTTTGATATGTTGTTCTTGAGCTAGCATAGATCATTTATTTGAAGTCGGATCAGAAAATGAATGTCGTTCGGATTTGTTATGAATTTTAGGCATAAATTAAAAAATGGTGTTTTTTGGATTCGATGGAATTGGATGGAATTGGATGAATTATTTTTGATTTGAGTTGTTTAGATTGATATATTGTTTTCTGTGATTCCGGTTAGCTGAATATATAGCTGTTATGCCTCCGGTTTAAGATTTTGGGATTTTAGGAGTTTGAATTAAGTATTTGGATCGACTTGAATCGGATTGATTGATATTGAATGTTTTTATATGTCCGTATAGATTTTGATGAAGATTGTAGAGTTCAGAGTTCGTAGAATTCGAATCGTCGAAGAGTTGATCGAGGTTTGGTATTGAGTTACATGCATCGTTGAATTTCGATTGGAATAAAATTTTGATTGGAAATTCTTGTTGTTGTAGCTTGATTGAGATTGGAAGCTTCTTCAAACCGAAGAAAATGTAAAAGACGATATCGATTGGAAAAGGATGAATACTCGAGTTTCGATTGATTATCGTGTCCCTAAATCACATACATGTATGATTACCTGTTTAAGTTAATAGAATTCATTGATTGAATTTCTTAAACGTATTACGATTACCATATGCATTCATATTAAGCCGAAAGATTTGATTACCTTTTGAATTAGACATTTTTGGGATTATGTCGAGTGGCAGTGGACGTGGATTAGCACTCCAATATCCTGATCAACTCTCTATGGATTCTCCAGAGTTTAGAGGAAGTGAGATATACCGCATTCACCTCGATCAGGGGAGTAGATAAGTTGTGGTGATATATCTTGGCCTCGGGATCCCAATTAAAGAAGAAATTTACTTTGATTATCTGATTAGATAATCTTGAACCCTGATGACATGCATTGCATTTTATTGAATTTGAATTGAGTTGTTGTATTCATGTTGTTGATATACTTCATGAAATTGCATGTCTAGTTGTTGATATATCATGTTTTGATATATTAGTTGATACTGCTCATTATGTCTCTTTTACTGGTAATTTTATTCTCACCGGATTTATCCGGCTGTTGTCTTGTCTTTGTATGTGTGCTTGGAAACAGGTGGATCAGGTTCGAGTCAGAGGCAACATGACTAGATTAGGATTGTGTTGATAGAAGTGAGGACTTGGTTTTAGTTTCGTTTGTATTTCGAACTCGTTGAATCATGTACTTATTTGAATTGTATAACCTAGAGTTTTGTATGTTCTTCCTTCTGAATATTTGATCAACCTTAGAACTATCATGTACTGTATTTATGCAGGTTTTACTTGATTTATGCATGTTAGAAATGAGGATTTTGAGGTTGTATTGGATTGCATGATCTGCTACTGAAGTTTTGTTTTGCTGGTGTAACAGGGCACGTACCCCATGCCACATTCGTGTGGGGGTCCGTGTACCTTTGCATGTTGTGATGGTTCAATATTTGTTCATGTACGGACCCCATGCCTTGGTCCGTGCATAGGTCTGGATGGGTTTGATCCAAGGTTGATAAATCTTGTTTTTGAAAAGCTAGGCACGGACCCGGGCACGAAGGGTGCACGGAGTCCGTGCCCAAATCAGAGAGTTGGGTTTTTAGTGCATTAGTTTCGCACGGACCCATGCACGGAGGGTTCATGAGGTCCATGCATTTTGTGGCCTCCGAACCCTTGGCTACAGAATAATGCACGGACCCAGGCACGGAGGGTGTACGGGGTCCGTGCATATCTTTTTTTTAAAAAAAATCTTGACCTTTTTAGTCTGGAATCTTTGTCTATTATTGAATGATTTATTTTGATTAGATTATTACAATCGAGGTCCTGACATTAACTGGTATCAGAGAGATAAGATCTTGGATTGAATTAGAATTTAGCGGGGTAGATCGAGTCCGCATGAATTTAATTCTCGCATGTGATTGGATTATTTAAATGATTATTTAAATTTCATGCGAGCATTATTTATTATTTAGAAATTATTTGAATTACATGATTTTGTGATTTAAATTATGAAGAATGACTATTTGATTAAATAGTGAAGCATGATATATTAGAAATGCAGAGATTAGGGACACAAGATTGTTGAATTAATATAATTGTGTCCTAATTATCTTGAGAATGAGATATGTTTACTCGATAAATCATGAACAGGAAACATTCAGCAGCGAACCCCGATCGAACGGAAATGTTCTGCGACTAAACTAATGGATGTCACTCTAACACCGATGGAAGCTTTACTGATGATGTTTTAGACCTTCCAACCGCCGACTCAGAGGAGTACTGATAATGCTAATGTCTGTGAAAGCTGAAAGAGTGGGTGCCCGGTGAGCCAACTTGTGGCTAAGGGCTTTGATGACTCTTTGTATAAACAATCTTTTGTTTAATATAATTTACACTTTTATTAATGGCAATGACTTTATCTTTCTTCATATTGTTATATTGTGATATACTATTGTTGTTTTGATAAAGACCTTGAATATACTATAGTGTATGTAAGATGTGGTAGAACATGGAGATGTCTATCATGAAACACATCTTATAGTCACTGTGTATTCTAAACTGTTCCTAGTCGATTGAGTCGTCCGATAAAAAGGATAAGGATCGCTCGAGTTTGAGACTAGCATTTGTGATGCAGAGTACCACGTTTCATTGGTAGGGAACATAGAGATGTTTGAAGCATGCAAATGGATATTCATATGATGAATGATCGAACTACCCTATCCGGACTTTCCAAGTGGTTATCACTTATCGAGTGGATAAAGTCCGCGGTTTTGGTTGTACACCATTAGTCCTTACTACTTGAAACATCATTGAGACTATATATGCTAGTACTGTGCTTTGACTCGTTTACCGACTCTATTGGGGTCATCAGGTGTCGGGATTGGGTATAGTTACAACACATATAGGAGTCGATGTTTTGTTGTCAAGGATTCACCACATACTTGCGAGTGTGGATATCCTATGCGATCTGAGGAGATATTAGTGTGACGAATCTCTGGCCAGAGTACATGATGTTTTTTAAGAAATGGTTTCTTAGTAACACATGCGATGTCACTATTTGATCTTCAAGATGTATTGCATAGTTATCGAATCTCGAACGACTCTCGATTTACCAATGGTTGTTGATTCGATCGGGATATATGGATGAAGGGACCGTACTGTACGCTAACCAAAATCTATTGGTTCTTGAAGGCACTATCAGTGATACCTAGGGAATCATGAGGCGATGTTGCTAGGCGCTCTTACCATGATTCGATGGGCAAGTCGGAAATTGTTGTTCCAAGTCACAAGGAGTTGTGAGCCCACGGCTAGCTGTATCCCTGAACCATTGA
Organism: Henckelia pumila; assembly: GCF_033568475.1. Lineage (NCBI taxonomy): Eukaryota > Viridiplantae > Streptophyta > Magnoliopsida > Lamiales > Gesneriaceae > Henckelia > Henckelia pumila. The sequence continues at coordinate 122,110,369 of NC_133122.1, read as the reverse complement.
GGGTCACAAAGAGTAATGGATTTTTTAATCCCCGTTGAGATAGTTAAATTTAAAGAGTTAAATTTAATGAACAAAGAAGTTGGACTTTTTAATTATGAGTAGAGGAGTAAGATTTCCTAAAATGACATAGGGATGGACATTTTTGGAAATCACTGAATTCGGATTCAGAAAAATTTATCTTGACTTTAAAAGGTGCAGAAATGGTTTATGTGCACATTGGTGAAATCGGTTTATCAATCGGAGTCATGATGAATTTTATATTAATTTTTAAACATGCGGGCTTTGCTTGTCGGGCTTGAACTTATGACTAATGGGCCCTAAGCTGTTAGCGGCCTACATTATAAATAAGTTATTGCAGTACAGAAATTACACACAACAGGTCACAAATTTTCGAAAAACCTAGTATTTTTCTCTGACAGTGGCCGACCCCCCTCCCCTCTGCTCGGAAAAATCCAGTCTGTGAATTTTGAATTACAGTCTGGTTTAACGGATCAAATTCGTTAATTCTCTTCGTAGAAACTTCTGATAGATTTTCTAGTGCAATCTATCAGAGGGATTAATTATCCGTTCGTGGACCTGACTGAAGAACAGTTCGTCCATCAGTTCCAGAGATATACAACAAGAGCAGAGCAATCTGTTGGTGTCCATAATCTCGATTCGAGATTGGAGGTAAAAATTTATAATTTTTATTTAATTTTTACACACACAATTTAATCGTAAAGTTTTGATACCCACTATGGAATCGTTCCATATAAAATTTTTAAACTTCCGCTGCACCGGGTATCAATTCTGATTGATCTGATCACCGCATTCTCCAACAGTGGTATCAGAGCCAGGTTGCTCAGATCAAGAGATTAAATTAATCGATTGTACAAAAAAATTTTAAGCCTCGGTTTTTGAAACAAAATAAATATTTTAAAAATAAAAATTTTTTTCGGGCAAAACCCGGGCAGCAATTGGATCGCTGCCCGGCCCGAGCCCCTTTGGGGTGCGGGCAGCCCGGGAGTGTCCCGGGCGGCCCGCGAAAAATTATTTTTAATTTTTAAATTAAAATTTTAATATGTTAAAATTCTATTTTTGGTCAGATCGAAAATTGTTTTTGATTGGTCCACGAGGCGTCGGATCGAATTTTTCGAGTCCGAAAATTTTAAAATTGATTTTTGGATAAATTTGAATTTTTGGAAAATTTAAATATTTTATCCGTTAAATTGAATTTTGAAATTAATTATTTTTGGTACAATTGATGATAAAATATGATCTTATGGATATATTGAGTAAAATATGATTTTATGTATAAAATTGGATTTTATAGATAAAATATGATTTTATTTGATAGAAAGATAAAATATGATTTTGTATGTAAAATAAGATTTTATATATGGAATATGATTTTATCCTTTTAAATTTAAATTGCCATTGCATGTTATCCAATAAATTAATTTTAAATTGAATATTATTGGATAAGGATGATCGATTGCCATGACCAATTTTGTAGGTGTATGTTAGGAATTTACATTTGTTTTTATTGTTGTTAGATTTATTAATGGGCCTAGTTTATGGCCCAATATGAATTGTCATATGTAATAAAAGTAGGCTTGGTTTATGGCCCGTTCCCACCCCTTAAAAATGTATCCCCTACTTGTCATTGTTATTTATTGTAAATACATTAGATTTAGTGGGAGATGAAGATTTGAAGACGTAGGTGGGCCCAACAGACAATAAAGACAGAAGAAATGTAAATTGGAAGCACAATGTAATAGGATTGCATTGCATACTGCATATTACCTAGGATTGGACTAAGACTCGTGATTGGCAACCACGGGTCGATTAGAAATGGAATCGATCATCCTATATAATATGTGATATTATTGTTGTATGCATGTTTTAGACAAAATTATGTGAATCCGGCAAGCATACAAAAATTTTAAAAATGATGAGACAAATTTTCAAAATTAAAATCCCTCATTTTAAATATGATTTAAAATTGATATCAAGATAAATAAAGGAAATTTAAATTTGTTTAAATGTTCCTACCTTCCATCAACGATCAATGTATGAGATGCTACCCGCGGATACGGTCCGGCTCATATTATTGAGGGGGCCCATTCGTCGGAAAGCTGTACATTGGATCGACACATGTTGTAAGTTGGGTGAAACTCCCATGGGATCGGCTCAAATTATTGGGGGATCCACATGGCGACCGTCCATCACAACTTAATATTGATGGGTCATCTTGACATGTCACAATAAACGGCGTCATATTATTGGGCCCTTATTGGACATGAGGTAAAAATGTGGAGGTTGCTTTGGAAGCAATTGGGCTCTACCTTTTGAAAATTATGGTTGGCTGATATTATTCGGGACCATAGTTTGTCAATTGGACTCCATGTTCTCACTAAGGAAAACAGTTTCCCGTTTTCACTAGAGGGTAGTGAAATCGTTAAAATAGTGGGAGTGAGATTCATAAAATAAATTTTGCCTATTTTATGTCTTAGTAAATTAATTAAACAATCACTGATATTTGTCTGTTTCTTTTCAGTATTTCATAAAGATGAATTCGCGTAATCCACTTTTCTCGATCCTCGAACAAAATAAATTGACTGGCGCAAACTATACGGAATGGTTCCGTAAGTTGAAGATTGTCTTGACTTCGGAGAAGATGCTCTACGTGTTAGAAAAATCTCCTCCGAAGGAAGCACCAGCTGACATAAGTCCGGAAGAGTTAGCCAAACTTGATACATGGAGGGACCATGATATCAAGGCCAAATGCTATATGCAAGCCTCGATGTCTGATGAACTCCAGAGGCGATTTGAGGACACCGTGAATGCTGCTGACATTCACGTACAACTCAAGGAACTTTTTGGGGCTCAATCGATGGCTGAAAGGTTCGCTACTGTAAAGGAGCTAATGACGTGTCGCATGCGTGAAGGGACTTCGGTCCGTGATCATGGGGTACGAGTGATTTGGCTCATACAGAAGTTGGTAACCCTTGATTTGGTGTTGGAGCATGAACTCAACGTGGACTTACTACTTCTATCTCTTCCTTTTTCGTTTGACGGATTTGTGGTGAATTTCAATATGAACAAGATAGAGGCCTCCCTTGAAGAGATGGTCAATATGCTTGTGACATATGAATCCACTTTAAAGAAGGATAAACCGGCTTTCTTGGTGGGCTCCTCTTCTTCTGCTAAGAAGGGGCCAAGTACAAAGGGTAAGAAACGTTCTGCCCCACCCAAGAAAATCGAACCCGAGAAGAAGTACAAGACAAAGGCTTCAAACATGGAAAAATCCAAGGATGTTTGCCATTACTGCAAGAAGCCCGGTCATTGGAAGCGTAACTGCAAGGAATATCTAGAGCAGTTGCGAACTGCGAAGGGTATGTTCTATATTGAAATAAATGTTTCACTTAATACTACTTCTTGGGTATTGGATACCGGATGTGGATCTCACATTTGCAATGATTTGCAGGTGATGACAAGAAGTCGCAGGCTTAGAATGGGTGAGACCCAGCTGAGGCTCGGAAATGGTTCCAGAGTTGAAGCTAAAGCTGTGGGAGATATTTATTTAATTTTGCAGAACGGTTTTAAGTTACTTTTGAGAGATGTTTTATTTGTTCCGGATTTGATTAAAAACATTATTTCTGTTTCTATGCTTGATAGAGATGGTTATTCTTGCAATTTTGTGAATGAGATTTGCAATATTTACAAGAATAAATGTTTGATTGGAAATGGACAACTTGAAAACGATCTATATAACTTAAAACTAAAAGACGTTCCAATAAATTATGTTGATAAACCGGCAACAACAAACAAAAGGAAAATCGATAGCCAAAACCCGGCAAACCTTTGGCATGCTAGGTTAGGTCATATTTCCTCAAGGAGGATGAACAAGCTAGTGGGAGAGGGCATGTTTGATATGTCTGATATTAACTCTCTACCTACTTGTGAATCCTGCCTGAAAGGAAAAATGACTAAATCTCCTTTTAAGGGGAAACCTGAGCGTAGTCAAAATCTGTTGGATTTGATCCATACAGATGTTTGTGGTCCATTTAGAGTTGGTTATTAATATGGCCACACCTACTTCATTACCTTTACTGATGATTATTCTCGGTATGGGTATTTATATTTAATGAAATATAAGTCTGAAGCATTTGAAAAGTTCAAAGAATTCAAGGCTAAAGTAGAAAACAAGCTAGGTAAAAGTATTAAAGCACTTCGATCGGATCGAGGTGGAGAATACTTGAGTACCGAGTTTTTGGACTATCTGAAAGAGAATGGGATTCTCTCTCAGTGGACTCCTCCTATGACACCACTGCTGAATGGTGTATCGGAGCGTCGTAATCGAACTTTGTTGGACATGGTTCGATCCATGATGAGCTTCACTGAGCTTCCACCTTCGTTTTGGGGCTATGCGCTTGAAACGGCGGTATTGTTGTTGAACAACGTCCACACTAAAGCAGTGGATAAAACACCATACGAGTTATGGAATGGCAAAGCTCCTAAGTATTCGTACTTGAGGATTTGGGGATGTCCTACTTACGTCAAGCAGACAGTGGGAGATAAGTTGGATAGTCGATCCACCTTATGTTATTTTGTAGGGTATCCGAAGAATTCAATCGGATATTATTTCTATCATCCTGCTGAAACAAAGGTGTTTGTTTCAAGGAATGCCACCTTCTTGGAGAAGGAGTTCTTATTGGATAAGAAAGGCGAGATGATGGAACTCGAAGAAATTCGAGAAGAACCCGAAATACAAAATAATGATCCTACACCTCAGGAACCATTGATGTACATGCCTATACTTAGAAGATCCGAGAGGACTTCTAGACCTCCTATTCGATATGGTCTTCTTCTTGAAGGGGATCAAGATGAACCCGATGTTGTATGTGATCCAAGAAACTTCAAGGAAGCAATTTCTGATGCGGATTCAAATTTATGGCTTGAAGCTATGCAGTCGGAAATAGATTCGATGCATACAAACCAAGTTTGGTCTTTAGTAGATCCTCCCGATGGAATTGTTCCAATAGGGTGTAAATGGATCTACAAGAGAAAACTTGGGCCTGATGGTAAGGTATTGACCTACAAGGCGCGATTGGTGGCGAAAGGTTATACTCAAAGACAAGGAGTTGACTATGATGAAACCTTTTCAACAGTTGCAATGTTCAAGTCCATAAGAATCCTTATTGCCATAGCTGCTTGGTATGACTATGAGATATGGCAAATGGATGTGAAGACTGCTTTTCTTAATGGAGACATTAAGAAAGAAATCTATATGAAGCAGCCTGAGGGGTACACATCCATGGGAAGCGAGCATAAGGTATGCAAGCTTTAGAGATCAATTTATGGTCTAAAACAAGCATCAAGAAGTTGGAACCAGAAATTTGATGAAACAATAAAGGATTTTGGTTTCATCAAGAACCCGGAGGAACCATGCGTGTACAAGAAAGTAGTTAAGGATGTTGTGACATTCTTAGTACTTTATGTTGATGACATCCTACTCATTGGGAATGACGTAGGGATGTTGCAGTCAACAAAGATATGGTTATCAGGTAGATTCTCGATGAAGGATTTGGGTGAGGCATCCTATATTCTAGGGATACAGATCTATAGAGATAGATCTAAGAGAATGATAGGACTCACTCAATCAACTTACATCGACACCATATTGAAACGGTTTTCAATGGATGGGTCCAAGAGAGGACATCTACCCATGTGTCATGGAGTTTCTCTATCCAAGTCTATGTGTCCCAAGACTGATGAAGAGATAGAGAAAATGACACATGTACCATATGCGTCAGCCATAGGTAGTATCATGTATGGGATGATATCTACCAGATCGGATGTAGCATTTGCTCTGAGTGTCACGAGCAGATATCAAGAGAATCCCGGTCAAATGCATTGGAAAGCCGTGAAGGACATTCTTAAGTACTTACGAAGAACTAAGAATATGTTCATGGTATATGGAGGAAGAGAACTAAAATTGGAAGGCTATACCGACTCTAGCTTCCAAAGTGACGTGGATGACTCGAAGTAAACCTCTGGATTTGTGTTCATGCTCAATGGCGGTGCTGTCTCTTGGAAGAGTTCCAAGCAGGACACCACAGCGGATTCCATCACTGAGGCAGAATACATTGCAGCATCAGCTGCTGCTAAAGAGGCCGTTTGGATGAGGAATTTCGTCCAAGATTTGGGCGTAATTCCTGAAGTTGTTGGTCCAGTCCCGGTGTACTGTGACAACACGGGTGCCATTGCTCAGGCAAAGGAACCAAGGTCTCATCAAAGATCCAAACACGTACTGAGGAAATACCACATCATCCGGGAGATTGTGGAAAGAGGAGACATCACTGTCGAAAGAGTGGCCTCTGCAGACAATATCGCTGATCCACTTACTAAGCCCTTGCCAGGACCATTATTTGACAAACATCGCGAAGAAATGGGTCTACGTAGTATGACTAGTTGGCTTTAGGGCAAGTGGGAGATTGAAAGAGTGGGTGCCCGATGAGCCAACTTGTGGCTAAGGGCTTTGATGACTCTTTGTATAAACAATCTTTTGTTTAATATAATTTACACTTTTATTAATGGCAATGACTTTATCTTTCTTCATATTGTTATATTGTGATATACTATTTTTGTTTTGATAAAGACCTTGAATATACTATAGTGTATGTAAGATGTGGTAGAACATGGAGATGTCTATCATGAAACACATCTTATAGTCACTGTGTATTCTAAAATGTTCCTAGTCGATTGAGTCATCCGATAATAAGGATAAGGATCGCTCGAGTTTGAGACTAGCATTTGTGATGCAGAGTACCACGTTTCATTGGTAGGGAACATAGAGATGTTCGAAGCATGCAAATGGATATTCATATGATGACTGATCGAACTACCCTATCCGGACTTTCCAAGTGGTTATCACTTATCGAGTAGATAAAGTCCGCGGTTTTGGTTGTACACCATTAGTCCTTACTACTTAAAACATCATTGAGACTCTATATGCTAGTACTGTGCTTTTACTCGTTTACCGACTCTATTGGGGTCATCAGGTGTCGGGATTGGTTACAGTTACAACACATATAGGAGTCGATGCTTTGTTGTCAAGGATTCACCAAATACTTGCGAGTGTGGATATCCTATGCGATCTGAGAAGATATTAGTGTGACGAATCTCTGGCCAGAGTACATGATGTGTTTTAAGAAATGGTTTCTTAGTAACACATGCGATGTCACTATTTGATCTTCAAGATGTATTGCATAGTTATCGAATCTCGAACGACTCTCGATTTACCAATGGTTGTTGATTCGATCGGGATATATGGATGAAGGGACCGTACTGTACGCTAACCAAAATCTATTGGTTCTTGTAGGCACTATCAGTGATACCTAGGGAATCATGAGGCGATGTTGCTAGGCGCTCTTACCATGATTCGATGGGCAAGTCGGAAATTGTTGTTCCGAGTCACAAGGAGTTGTGAGCCCACGGCTAGTTGTATCCCTGAACCATTGAGGGTCACACAGAGTAATGGATTTTTTAATCCCCGTTGAGATAGTTAAATTTAAAGAGTTAAATTTAATGAACAAAGAAGTTGGACTTCTTAATTATGAGTTGAGGAGTAAGATTAACTAAAATGACATTGGGATGGGCATTTTTGGAAATCACTGAATTCGGATTCAGAAAAATTTATCTTGACTTTAAAAGGTGCAGAAATGGTTTCTGTGCACATTGGTGAAATCGGTTTATCAATCGGAGTCATGATGAATTTTATATTAATTTTTGAACATGCGGGCTTTGCTTGTCGGGCTTGAACTTATGACTAATGGGCCCTAAGCTGTTAGCGGCCTACATTATAAATAAGTTATTACAGTACAGAAATTACACACAACAGGTCACAAATTTTCGAAAAACCTAGTATTTTTCTCTGACAGTGGCCGACCCCCCTCCCCTCTGCTCGGAAAAATCCAGTCTGTGAATTTTGAATTACAGTCTGGTTTAACGGATCAAATTCGTTAATTCTCTTCGTAGAAACTTCTGATAGATTTTCTAGTGCAATTTATCAGAGGGATTAATTATCCGTTCGTGGACCTGATTGAAGAATAGTTTGTCCATCAGTTCCAGGGATATACAACAAGAGCAGAGCAATCTGTTGGTGTCCATAATCTCGATTCGAGATTGGAGGTAAAAATTTATAATTGTTATTTAATTTTTACACACACAATTTAATTGTAAAGTTTTGATACCCACTATGGAATCGTTCCATATAAAATTTTTAAACTTCCGCTGCATCGGGTATCAATTCTGATTGATCTGATCACCACGTTCTCCAACAAAAGCTGGTTAGAAGAAATTGATCAGTTGTTTGATTCTCTAGGATACACTGATGACCGACAAATTCGGTTAGTTGTATACCAACTGCAAGGTATTGAGAAAAGTTGGCGGATATCGAAGAACAAAGCGTTAGAGAAACAAGGTACGGTCATTTTGTGGAGTCTTTTTAGATCCGAATTTCTTCGACAGATTCCGTTTCAACATTCGACTGGATATAGAGGGAGTAACTTTAGAGAACACCTTCAGCCGAAGGGTAAACAATTCAAGAAGTCTGGGAGCAGTTCTTCTAGCTCCAGCGGATAGAAAAAATTTGGTTCAGGACAGATTTCTATATCTTCCGATATATCTTAAAGCAATTGTGGAGGTAATCACCTCAGTGAGCTTTGTCATGGGACCCGTTGAAGCTGTCGTATCTGCCATTAGACCAGACATTTCTCTAGAATATGTCCTCAGCGATGTGCTAAGAGATCTCTGAATGTTCACTCTTTTCAGCCGTCTCAACAGAATCTATTGGGAATTAATCATAATTTGAATCAAACTCCGAGGTAGCAGGCATTATTCTATGCTCTTCACAAGGATTTTTCAAGCTCAGGTTGCACTTGACAATGACTTAGCAGGTAACAGTTCGATTTTGGTTTTCTAATCTTATACTGATAGATACTGGTGAGTTTCTTTCATTCTTATTGAGGAATTTATTATGATTCAACTCTGCCTGCTGAGCTTTTGATTATTGTTGTTGCTATTTTTTGCTTTTGAGAGGAGGAATGTTTTCTTCGAGGTTAGTCCGAAATTTTGAACTTCGATTTGAGGGGAATAAGATTGAACTGTGCAGTTTAGTACTTATGTTATCAGATTTGATTGTATTATCCATTTAGCTGCTTTAATCAGTACAGGGCAACCGTGTATTGTTTTCAGAAATTTGTCAGATTCAGATCCGAGTTGACAGACGAATGGAAAATCTTTCGGTAAGAATTATCGATTCTAGGATTTCTTTGATATTTGTTCTGTCGAATGACCGTTTGATTACAAAAAGGTGCATAAAGATTTTTGATATTCGCAGTTTATGTTCAGATATTTCATCCCGAATTGATTGATATAATCGAGGTTCTAGAGTTACTGATGTAGTTCCAGGTGAGATTTTGGAATTGCCTCAGATTCGTGATACCGAATTCAGCATTGACTTGAGATCGAGTTATCTCAGCTGAGAGTGCATGAAGAAAATGCTCTTGTAGTATTTATGAATGTTAGGAATCAAATCTTTCAGAGGTATTTAGTTGAATTCATAATTATTCTTATCGATGATCTTCTTGTACTTTTGGAATGAGAATCGTACTGATCATGCAGAGCATTTTAGAATCGTTTTACAGATTGACGTGCCGAGCAGTTGTATGTTATTCTATCGATGTTTTAATTCTGATTGGATCGAGTAATATTTCCTCAATCATATTATCTGGAGATGAAATTTTTAGTGATCACCCCAAGGTTGAAGCTGATCTGAATTGATCTAGATCGTCATCTGTTCCTGAACTTGAAGATTTTGGATTTAGCGAGTTTCTATCGCCTATTATTGAGGGATTCTTATTGTTTGTGAAGCCGATTACTTAGCAGAACATGCCTTCAGTATGAATCTTATGATATCAATTTTTCTTGACTGAAGATGAGATTGATCAGCATTTCAGTATTCTTTATTCCTTTCTGTACTGATGATCATCAGTGCATTGTATCTTCTTATCGAGATTTGGGGATATTTTTATTCAGAGGATCACGTAGTATCTTATGCTTCGAGGAAATTGAAGACGCACGAGACTCAATGTCAGATTCTTGATTTGATTTTCGCAGCAATCTTATTGCTTGGAAGATCTGGCCTCACTTTCTATGCGAAGAGATTTTTGAAATCTTTTCTGATCTTAGAATTTGAAGTTTTGATTTTGGCAGTTTAAATTGAGTATGAGATGAAAGAGAGAGTTAGACATTATTAAAAATCTGACTGTGAATTCTAGTATGATCCGGAGGAATCGAATGCAGTAGTTATGATTTTAAGCCAAATGATCTGTTCTTATTTTATCTACTACCGTTGTTCTCTTGACCGATGATTGCTGCACTCCTGATTAGAGTATGGAATAGATAGGAAGTTTATCAGATTTTTTTTGTTAGAGCCGAACCAGAGTTGATTGAGAAGATTGAGAACACTTAAAAATCTGATTCGATTTTTCAGAATTCGATGAAGATAGGTCAGGTCTGGACACAGACTGAGTTTCAGTTCAGTGTTGATGCCTTATTTTGTAAGTAATCGTATTGTTATGTCAGATGTTTCTGTTTGAGACAACATATCTTTAGATTGGCAGTGCAGCCTATTCAATATTCTTTCAGACGACCAAAATATATTCTAAGATTTGAGGAATTGATTCATATAGGAACACATGAAGAATGAGGTTCAAAGTATGGCTTTCGATGTTTTGAACTGTCCGCAGTTGAAAGCTGAGAGAGAGAATGACCCGATTGTCTGTGGTACTTTCTGTACTTTTCGATGGATGTTGTCCCGAAGCTATCGACCAATCTGAGATTGAGATGTTATCTGAGTATGTTTAACTGATTGATGGAATCTTCTATTGTGTTCCGTACATAATTAATTTCAGACACAACAAGATGATTGGGTTTTTGTCCAAAGAATTGTTCGATAGTATGGTTTGTCGAGGTCTGTCGTTTCAGAGAGAGATTTTTGATTTACTTCTCACCATGAGCTCAGTCTTCAAGAGACTTTTGTTATTGGATTACATCTAAATTCATCCTTTTGTCCTCAAAACGATGGATAGTCAAAGCTGATTAATCAGAATTTAGAGGATACGTTAAGAGCCATATTGCTTGACTTAGCACTAGTTGGCAAGATTCTTCACTCCTTGTGAAGTTACGTACAACAATGCAACTATCAGATGATTATATTGATGAAATATTTTGATGAGTTGTACGAGAAAAAATTAAAATCTCAATTGTTTGGGGATGATTTTCTGGGTTCCCTGAATTGGGACCAGATATGATTCGAGGTTTGGATAGACAGATGAGGATTTTCTGTCAAGAATTAAGACGACTTGAAATAGATAGACGAAGTGTTCGAATTTTTGACGCAGATCTCTGTATTTTGATCAGGGAGATCAAATTTTTCTAAAGATTTCTCCTTCCAAAGGCTTTTTCAATATGAGAAGAGAGAGAAGTCGTCTCTGAGATTGATCGATTCTCACTAGAGTCTGGAGATGATAGGCGATCTTGCATACAGACTTGTTTTTGTTCCATCTCTTTCTGGTATTCACGATGTGTTTTCCGTCTTTTGTTGCGAAATATCACCAGATCCTTATTATGTTCTTCGACCGACGAGATTGTTGGTAGTGAGTCATCGTGTTGCTTCGACCAATTTAGAGTTCCGACCGGAATTAGAAGCAGCTCCGAAACCATCCGATTCAGGTGGTGACAGTGCAGTTGAGCCGATACGGATTTGAAGAAGCAGTTTGAGAGTCAGAATTAGATTTGGAGCAGAAATTTTTCTAGAGTTATTTCTGTGATGAGAATTTTTATTGCAGTTATGATATTATCTCTTATCTTTTGAGATTGGACCATATTCGATTTCGAGGACGAAATCAGTTCTTAGAGGGGTGGGGATTGTAACACCCAAAAATTAGCTTAATCGAGATTATGGGAGATTAATATTGATAATCGGAGATTAGGAAATTCGGGGATTTAATTGTTAGTTGATCAAGGACTGATTTGCAATTTTTGAAGAATTCAAGGATTTAAATGCGAATTGACTTTTTGACTTGACTTAAATAGATGCGTGTTGAGTCATCACCTTCGTCCCATTTATTCTTCTCCATGGCCTACCCATCACCATTAACGCCACTTTAAGCTTTTGATTTTATTTTCATGCTCGATCCATCCGATAGAAATCCAATCTGAATGTATATTTGCGATCATGGCTGCGAGAGCTCCGTTATACCATAAGTTTTTCTTCGATCGGATATATGTCAACTTTTGGATGCAGTTAGAATTTGATGATTTTCGGATATGTTGTTCTTGAGCTAGCATAGATCGTTTATATGAAGTTGGATCGGGAAAAAAATGTCGTTCAAATTTGTTATGAATTTTTAGGCATAAATTCGAAAATGGGGTTTTTGGGATTTGATGGAATTAAATGGAATTGGATGAATTATTGTTGATTTGAGTTGTTTAGATTGATATATTGCTGTCTGATTCCGGTTAGCAAATATATAGCCGCTATGTCGTCGGTTTGAGCTTTTGGGATTTTAGGAGTTTGAATTAAGTCTTTGGATCGACTTGAATCGGATTGATTGATATTGAATGTTTTTATATGTCCGTACAAATTTGGATGAAGATTGCGGAGTTCAGATTTTGTAGAATTCGAATCGTCGAAGAGTTGATCGAGGTTTTGAATTGAGTTACCTTCATCGTCGAATTTCGATTGGAATATAATTTTGATTGGAAATTCTTGTTGTTGTAGCTTGATCGAGATTGGAAGCTACTTGGAACTGAAGAAAAGGTAAAAGACGATATCGATTGGAAAGGGATTAATACTTGAGTTTCGATTGATTCTCGAGTCCCGAAATCACATACATGCATGATTACCTATTCAGGTTGATTGAATTCATTGATTGAATTTCTTAAACTTATTACGATTACCATATGCATTCATATTGAGCCGGAAGATTTGATTACCTTTTGAATTAGACGTTCTGGGGATTATAGTCGAGTGGCATTAGACGTGAATTAGCAATCCAATATCCTGATCAACTCTCTATAGATGCTCTAGAGTCTAGAGGAAGCGAGATATACCGCATTCACCTTGATCATGAGAGTCGGTGAGTTTTGGTGATATATCTTGGCCTCGGGATCCCAATTAAAGAAGAAATTCTCTTTAATTATCTGATTAGATAATCTTGAACCCTGATGACATGCATTGCATTTTATTGCATTTGAATTGGGTTATTGTTATTCATGTTGTTGACATACTTCGTGAAATTGCATGTCTGGTTGTTGATATATCATGTTTTAATATATTAGTTGATACTGCCTGTTATGTCTCTTTTACTGGGAATTGTATTCTCACCAGATTTATCCAGCTATTGTATTGTCTTTGTATGTGTGCTTGGCAACAGGTGGATCATGTTCGAGTAAGAGGCAACATGACTAGATTGGGATTGTGTTGATAGAAGTGAGGACTTGGTTTTAGAGTCGTTTGTATTTCGAACTTGTTGAATCATGTAATGTATTTGAATTGTAGAACCTAGAGTTGTTGTATGTTCTACCTTCTAAATAGTTGATCAACCTTAGAACTATCATGTATTGTATTTATGCGAGTTGTACTAGATTTATGCATATTAGAAATGAGGATTTTGAGGTTGTATTGGATTGCATGATCTGCTAATGAAGTTTTATTTTGCTTGTGTAACAGGGCACGGACCCCGTGCCACATCCGTGTGGGGGTCCATGTACCTTCGCATGTTGTGATGGTTCAGTACTTGTTCATGCACAAACCCCATGCCTTGGTCCGTGCATGGGTTCGGATGGGTTCGATCCGAGGTTGATAAATCTTGTTTTTGAAAAGCTTGGATCGGACCCGGGCACGGAGGGTGCACGGACTCCGTGCCCAAATCATAGAGTTGGGTTTTTAGTGCATTAATTTTTCACGAACCCATGCATGGAGTGTGAGACCTCGGTTCTTAACAACTAATCTCGAATTAAATAACAATTAAGCATACAAGATCCAAAAATAAAATCAAGGCAAGAAATATATATATTTTTTCAAAAGGGGTGCGCTCGGTCTGCTAAAAACAGCAGACCGTGCGCCTCCAACAATTCAACCCACTGTTATGCTCAACAGGGGATGCGCTCGGTCTGCTATAGGCCAAACCAGCAAACTTGCTGCCTTGCTCGGAAGGGGGTGCACTCGGTCTGCTAAAAACTGCAGACCGTGTGCCCCCTGCTGCAAAACCAGAAACAGAGCAGAAACCTCAGAAACTCGATTCCAACACATTCCAATCATAATTATGCATTACAAACGCAGTTCCTCCAACTAATACATGAAGTTTTAGAAGTGATCAACCACTCATAACGATAGAACATGCATCGGTTCTAGCTAGTACAATCCGGATACAAAACATAAGAAGTTCGAGTTCTAACATGCCTCAAAACATAAACTAGGTAAACATGCTGATACGACTTCTAAACCGAGTCCCACTACTAGCTCTCTCTCTTGTTGCTAACCAGTTCTTCGCTGACTTGATCCTACCCCACCTATTTCCAAGTACACATACAAAACAAAGCAACAACCGGATAACTCCTGTGAGAAAGATATTCCCAGTAAAATCAACATAACAAGTAATATATCAACAAAATTCTTTAAAGACAAAATAATCACATCAAAACGAATGATATGCATGTCTTTAAAATAGGGATATCAATTATAATAAACAAGGGATTGCTGCTGTGCTTTTGGGATCCCAAGGATGAGATCACTAAAGACTCACCGACTCTCCCAATCGAGGTGGTGCCACGTATCCCACTCCCCTAGACTTTGGTGCTACTATAAGGAGTATGCTCACACTAGGTGGACCTCTACACCCAGGCCACTCACAATATAGCCCCCAAAACGTCTAAACAAAAAGGGGCTGTTCTGCCCGCTGAAATCAAAGTTGGCACAAGATGAATGCATAAGAAACATAAAACATAAACCACATAATAAAAGCTCAATCAATCAAAAAAATACGAGTTCCACATGCTAGAACAATTATTGATGCAAGTATGTGATTTTAAGGGAAACTCGAGAACCAACTGTCCCGAGTATGCTATCCCACTAACGATGACTGCTTGTACCTTTCAATGCAATAGCTCCAACCCTGGATAAGCTACAATAAAAAGGTTATATCAGAACTATACAACCTAACCACAACAACGGCTCAAGGTAATCTCTTTACCGTTCTTCGTCCAACTCTTCGATGATCCAATGCTGCTACACAGGGTTCGACAAACTCCAAACAAATCTTTAATAAGACAAGAGATGATCAACAACGACGATCAACTCACAAGAAAAAGTTCAACAACTCAAAAACGGTTCCAAATCCCAAAACTCAAACCGGCGGCATAACGGCTATAAACTGAACGAACCGGAAATGCAGACAATAGTTCAATATCGATATCAACTTATATCAATGCTATGACAACAATAACAAGGCAATTCCAACACATCTCGAAATCTCATTTTAAAAAATAGGCTTCCAAAAATCATAACAAATCCGAACGTCGCTCTATTTCAAAATTTACAGATAATAAACAATCAGAACTCTATCAAGAAAAACATACTCGAAACTCAAACGATTCTAACGACATCCAAAAACTATAATGTGTCTGATCATAGAAAAACTTACGATACAACAAATCTCTCGCTGCAGTGATCGCTAATCTACCTTCAGAAATAAATTCCAACGGACGTATCGAGCTCGGACTGAAAAATAAAAGCTCAAAACTCACGTTTTGCTATCTAATGGAGGTTGAAATAGTGAAGAAGGAATGGAGGAGAAGAAGGAGACTATCCCCAAGTCAATCAAGTGGTAGATAATATATTAAACTCAAATTTTGCACTTTAGTCCCTGAAATTTCCAAAATTTGCCAAATAGACCCTGATCAAAATCAAGTCGGCTCTTGAACTCTGGAAACTCTGATTATCTCAAATAAGTTCAATTAATATAAAATCGGGGATACTCCCCCTCTAAGAAGAGATTTCGTCCTCGAAATCAATAAGAATCACAACTCATAAGATAGAATAAAGAACTAAAGACAGTAAGAAGAACTCACGTCATCCGAATAACTCAGGAAAACGCTGTCTTATGTCGGATTCTGTCTCCCAAGTCTCTTCCTCGAGCCCATCACGGCTCCACTGCACTTTCAACAACGGAATCAACTTGGTTCTGAGCTGCTTCTCCTTCCGATCAAGGATCTAAATTGGTCGTTCAAAATAGCTCAGAGTCTCGTCTAACTCCGCTTCGTCAGGCTGAAGAATATGAGAAGGATCTGGATGATACTTCCGCAGCATAGAGACGTGAAAAACGTCGTGAATACCAGATAAAGATGGAGGAAGTGCAAGTCTGTAGGTGAGATCGCCTATCTTCTCGAGAATCTCGTACAATCCGATGAATCTCGGAGATAACTTCCCTCTCTTACCAAATCTAACAGTGCCTCTGAAAGGAGAAATGGAATACACGATCTCCCTGCTCGAAACTCAGAGGTCTACGTCTGACATTCGCATAGTTTGCCTGTCTATCCTGAGCTGACTTCATTCTAGACTGAATGATCTTAACTTGCTCTACCATATCTCTAAGCATATCTGGTCCCAAATAAGGTGACTCGGACAAATCATCCCAAAACAACGGTGATCGTCACTTCTTACCGTACAAAGCCTCAAAAAGCGCCATACCGATACTCGCTTGGAAGTTGTTGTTGTAAGAAAACTCGACAAGAGGCAAAGAATCTTGCCAACTAGTGCCAAATTCTAGCACTACCGCTCGCAGCATATCCTCTAACGCCTGGATAGTCTGCTCTGACTGTCCATCGGTCTGTGTATGATAAGCTGTACTCAGATGCAATTGAGTACCAAGTGCCTCCTACAGACTATGTTAAAAGTGCGAAGTGAATCTATGGTCTCGGTCTGAAACGATCAACTTCGGCACACCATGCAATCTCACAACATTGCTAACATATAACTCAGTCATCTGATCGTGACGATACGTCATCCTGTACAAAATAAAACAAGCAGACTTCGTCAATCGGTCGATCACTACCCAAATAGCATTGCATCCTCGAACGGATTGTTGTATCTTCATGACAAAATCCATAGAAATGTGATCCCATTTCCATTCAGGAACAGATAAACTGTGCAATCGATAACCCGGTCGCTTCCTTTCTGCTTTCACTTGCTGGCAGTTCAAACATCGAGATACAAACCTCGCAATATCGCTCTTCATTTTCTTCCACTAGAACTGGTTCTTCAGATCGTTATACATCTTACGGCCTCCAGGGTGAACATTGAACCGACTGCAATGAGCGTCTCGGAGAATACACTGTCTCAACTCCAAAATATCAGGCACAACAATATGCTTATTCACAAACAAAACGTCATCTCTAACCTGGAATTCAGACTGATGCCCAGATCTAACTTTCTCTACTGAAACCTAAATGCTCGGATCAGACTTCTGTGCTTCTTTGATCGAAACAAATAACTCTGGCTCGACTTGAATAGCAAAAACTCTGATAGTCTCTCTATTTGTTTCAAACTCCAGACGAGAAGTGCAACAATCATCGATCAACTGAGAAACACCGATAATAGAAAGAGATAAAGAACAAAGCTTTCGGCTCAAGGAATCTGCAATTTCATTCGACTTTCCCGGATAATACTTGATTTCACAGTCGAAATCCTTCAATAGATCTAACCATATTCTCTGTCTCATATTCAGCTCTGCCTGAGAAAACTAGTACTTAAGACTCTTATGATCAGAAAAGATCTCGAAAGACTCACCATAAAGATAGTGACGCCAGATCTTCAAAGCAAAGACGATCACAGCTAGTTTAAGATCATGAATCGGATAACGCGTCTCATGCGGCTTCAGATGCCTCGATGCATACGCTATCACATGCTTATGCTGCATAAGAACACAACCCAAGCCTTGGTTAAAAGCATCACAATAGACTGTGAAACCTCCAGTACCTTTCGAAATAGAAAGAATCGGAGCACTGGTCAGTCTCCTCTTCAGATCAACAAAGCTAGCCTCACAATCTACAGTCCAGACAAAATGCGCATTTTTTTGTGTCAGCTGGGTAATCGGCTTGGCAATAGAAGAGAAACCCTAGATGAATCGGCGATAATAACCAGCTAAACCCATAAAGCTTCGGATCTCAGGTACTGATGTCGGTCTAGGCCAATTCATAACCGCTTCAATCTTGCTGGGATCGACAGAAATCCCATCTCAAGAAATAATGTGATCGATAAAGACAACTCGATCCAACCAGAACTCACACTTAGATAACATGGCAAACAACTGCTCAACTCGCAAAATCTGCAAGACGATCCTCAAGTGCTCTGCATGTTCAGTATGGTTCTTCGAGTAGATAAGAATATCATCTATGAAGATAATGACAAACTCATCTAAATAGCGCTGAAAGATACGGTTCATCAAACCCATAAAAACCGCTTGAGCATTAGTCAAACCGAACGGCATGACTATGAATTCGAAATGACCATACCTCCTTTTGAATGCGATCTTAGGAACATCTTCCTCTCACATGATAACCTGACCTCAGATCAATCTTCGAATAGATAGAAGAACCCTGCAACTGATCAAAAAGGTCATCTATTCGGGGTAAAGGATACATGTTCTTGAATGTAGCCTGATTCAATTGACGGTAGTCAATGCAAAGCCGCATAGAACCATCCTTCTTCCGAAAAAACAGAACAGGAGCACCCCAAGACGATAAACTAGGTTTAATTTATCCCTTGGCAATCAAATCCTCAAGTTGCTCCTTCAACTCTCTCAGTTCAATTGGTGACATACGATAAGGAGCTTTGGAAATAGGTTGAGTAACTGGCATTAAGTCAATTCTGAATTCGATCTCTTGAATAGGCGGCAATCCAGGAACATCTTCCGGAAATACTTCTGCAAAATCTCTAACCACCGGTATATCAACCAATTCAGGGCTAGATTTCAGTACATCAACTGCATAAACCAAAAATCCCTCTGCACCTATCTGTAACAAACGAGTCATAGATAACACTGAAATCAAAGGAATTCTAGATCGAGAACCCTTACTAAAGAATTTCCACTCGTCTGCCATTTCAGGTCTGAACCTGACAACTTTCAGAAAGCAATCGACTGTTTCCCTGTACTTGGTTAAAGCATCTATACCAATAATACAATCAAAATCTGACAGCCCAAGTACAATACAGACAAAATCTAACAAATTTCCCTCAAAACAAAGTTCACAACTCCTGACCAATCTGCCAGAAACAATTTCTCCACCCAAAGGTGAAGTAACAGCTACTACAGTAGGCAACAACTCAGTAGGCAAGACATGCAATAATACAAATTTCTCAGAGATAAAGGAATGAGATGCACCTGTATCTATCAAAACATGAGTAGAATAACCAAAAATCGAACAGTTACCTGCTATAACATCGTCCGGTGCTGCCTAAGCCTGATCCTCTGTCAAAGCAAAGACCCGCGTCTACTGTCTTGGAGGCTGGTTTGCACTAGGGTTACCTCCCTGTCTCTTCTGCTGCTGAGGCTTGAAGGAGTGAACTGCAAAAGACTGTCTCTCAGGCTGAGCTGTTGGTCTTGATGAACTCCCACTCTGAGCTCGATCTCTACTACGCTGAGGGCCCACCTTAGAAAAGTATCCCGGTTGCTGACAGGTATTGCAGTTACCAAAGACTCCTACACACTGATTTGGTGGGTGTTTACCTCCACACTTGCTGCAATACAAAGATGATGATCCAGAACTCTGTCCTAAACCGATTTGCTTGGAACCACTGGAACTAGAAGAATTGTTCCCCTGCCTCTAATTAAACTGTTTCCCTCTTGCTTTGTATTGATATTTTCTGTTTCCCCCACTGCTTCCACCTTCATACCTCTGCTGCTGGTTCTGATACTGAGGTGGCTGATTTTGATACTGAGACGGTTGGTTCTGAGACTGTCTCTGCTGCTGAGGTACCATCTGATTTCCTCGCTGTCTCCACAAACCCGCTTCAGCTCCCTTTGCGTGATTCATGGCATCCGCAAAGTTATCAGGTCTAGCAGTATTTATCAACGTGAAAATGTCAGGATTCAAGCCGTTGATGAACTGATCGGCTTTGGGTTCTTCACTTTCGGCAATGTGCGGTGCAAAATGCAACAAGCTGTCAAACTTGGCTACATACTCCTCAATTTTCAGGTTCCCTTGCCTCAGATTGGCAAACTCTGCTCCCTTTTCCTTTCGGTACAAAAAAGGGAAAAACCGTTTATAAAACTCAGTTTTGAAAAGAGACCAATTAAAAATTTTACCTGGGTTATCCATGGATCTCTTGGTCATGATCCACCAGTTCTTAGCAACATCACGAAGCTGATGAATGACTAACCTAGTTCGGAGGTCGTCAGAGTAATCAAGGGAATCTAACAACTGATCGATGTCGTTCAACTAGCTTTCACAATCAACAAGATTCTCAGTACAAAACAACAAGGGCTGATTAAATGACTGAAACCTCTTCAGCAAGGTTTCCATCGGCGTCGCTGTAGCATCCAACTGATCAACTTCAGTAATAGCTTGCTCATTTGTAGGAGTAACTGGCGGTGGGATTCTATTTATAAATCGACGAGGACTCATATGATAAAAAAAGGTTAGGACACAAGATATCTCAATTGCTACAATTCGGTGCCCTTACAACCGCATGGAATACCGGATACCCGCCGATAACAAGAACATTTATATTTCAAGTAGTTCATGCTTTGTAAATTAAATCATGTAATAATGTAATTCAATACTTCTCAATTAATAAAGCATGCTCGCATTGAATTAAATAAACAATTAATAACTTAAACACATGCGAGGAGCCAATACATGCGAACTCGAACTACCCCGCTCACTATAGTTCAACCAAGAATCTTAACGCTCTGATACCACTTAATGTGAGACCTCGGTTCTAAATAACTAATCTCGGATTAAACAACAATTAAGCATACAAGATCCAAGACAAAAAGCAAGGCAAGAAATTTTTTTTAAAAAAAGTGGGTGCGCTCGGTCAGCTAAAAACAACAGGCTATGCGCCTCCAACAATTCAACCCACTGCTCTGCTCAACAGGGGATGCGCTCGGTCTGCTAAAAACAGCAGACCGAGCGAGGCAAAAATAGCAAACTTGCTGCCTTGCTCGGAAGGGGGTGCGCTCGGTCTGCTAAAAACTGTAGACCGTGCGCCCCCTGCGGCAAAACCAGAAACAGAGCAGAAACCTCAGAAACTTGATTCAAACACATTCCAATCATAACTATGCATTACAAACGCAGTTCCTCCAACTAATACATGGAGTTCTAGAGTTGATAAACCACTCATAATGATAGAACATGCATCGGTTCTAGCTATTACAATCCGAATACAAAACATAAAAAGTTCGAGTTCTAACATTCCTCAAAACATAAACTAGGTAAACATGTTGATACGACTTCAAAACCGAATCCCACTACTAGCTCTCCCTATTTTTTCTAACCAGTTCTTCGCCGACTTGATCCTGCCCCACCTGTTGCCAAGTACACATACAAAAAAAAAAGCAACACCCGGATAACTCCGGTGAGAAAGATATTCCCAGTAAAATCAACATAAAAAGTAATATATCAACAACATGCTTTCAAGACAACATAATCACATCAAAACGAATGATATGCATGTCTTTAAAATAGGGATATCAAATTTGATAAACAAGGGATTGATGATGTGCTTTTGGGTTCCCGAGGATAAGATCACGTAACGACTCACAGACTCTCCCAATCAAGGTGGTGCCACGTATCCCACTCCCCTAGACTTTGGTGCTACTATAAGGAGTATACTGACACTAGGTGAATCTCTACGCTCAGGCCACTCACAATATAGCCCCCAAAACATCTAAACAAAAAGGTGTTGTTCTGCCCGCTGAAATCAAAGTTGGCTCAAGATGAATGCATAAGAAACATAAAACATAAGCCACATAATAAAAGCTCAATCAATCAACAAAATAAGAGTTCCACATGCTAGAACAAGTATTGATGCAAGTATGTGATTTTAAGGGAAACTCGAGAACAAACTGTCTCGAGTATGCTATCCCACTAACGATGACTGCTTGTACCTTTCAATGCAATAGCTCCAATCCTGGATAAGCTACAATAAAAAGGTTATATCAGAACTATACAACCTAACCACAACAACGGCTCAAGATAATATCTTTACCGTTCTTCGTCCAACTCTTCGACGATCCAATGCTGCTACACAGGGTTCGACAAACTCCAAACGAATCTATACGAAGACAAAAGATGATCAACAACGACGATCAGCTCACAAATCCAAGTTCAACAACTCAAAAACGGTTCGAAATCCAAAAACTTAAAGCGGCGGCATAACGGCTATAAACTGAACGAACCGGAAATGCAGACAACAGTTCAATATCGATATCAACTCATATCAATGCTATGACAACAATAACAAGGCAATTCCAACACATCTCAAAATCTCATTTTCGAAAATATGCTTCCAAAAATCATAACAAATCCAAACGTCGCTCTATTTCAAAACCGACAGATAATAAACGATCAGTACTCTGTCAAGAACAACATACTCAAAACTCAAACGATTCTAAAAATATCTGAAAACTAGAATGTGTCTAATCGTAGAAAAACTTACGATATAACGAAGCTCTCGCTGCAGTGATCGTTAATCTGCCTTCAAAAATAAATTCCAACGGACGGATCGAGCTCGGACTGAAATCTGAAAGCTCAAAACTCACGTTTTGCTCTCTAATGGAGGTTGAAATCGTGAAGGAGGAATCGAGGAGAAAAAGGAGACTTTCCCCAAGTCAATCAAGTGGTATATAATATATTAAACTCAAATTTTTCACTTTAGTCCCTGAAATTTCCAAATTTTCAAAATAGACCTTGATCAAAATCAAGTCGGCTCTTGAACTCTTGAAACTCTGATTATCTCAAATAAGTTCAATTAAGATAAAATCGGGGCTTTACACGGAGGTACACAGGGTTCATGTATTTTGTGGCCTCCGAACCCTTGGCTACAGAATAATGCACGGACCCGGGTACGGAGGGTGTACGGGGTCCGTGCATGTCTTTATAAAAAAAATAAAAAAATTTATTGACCCTTTTGGTCTGGACTCTCTGTCGATTATTGAATTATTTATTTTGATTAGATGATTAGAATTGAGGTACTCACACCAGACCACCTAGACTTTAACTTTTTTTTTGGGAAGAGCCTCAACCAGGAGTTAAATAAAACAACAATGTCTCCTTAATTGAATTCTCGGTGGCTAATGTGTCTATCATGTATTTTCTTGGTCCGCTCCTTATACGACACCGCCATATCATATGCTTGATCTCAAAACTCCTCTAGTTGGTTCAGCTATAGCAGTCTTTTCTCACCAGCAGCAGCAAATTAAAAATTTATTGCTTTGATAGCCCAATATGCTCTATGCTCTAGTTCAAATGTCAAATGGCATGTCTTACCGAACAACAACCTATATGGTGAAGTACCTATAGGAGTTATAAATATTGTTCTATAGGCCCATAAAGCATCATCAAGCCGAAGTGCCCAATCTTTTCTGTTTGTGCTCACACTTTTTTTCAAAAGTTGTTTAATTTCTCGATTGGACACTTCTACTTGGATACTCATTTGGGGATGATAGGGCGTAGAAACTTTGTTCTTGACAACACATTTCCTCAAAAGTTTGTCAAAAATTTTGTTGCAGAAATGACTGCCACCATCACTGATGATTGCACGGGGTGTACCAAATCGGTTAAAAATGTTTTTCTTCAAAAATTTTGTGACCACACATTTATCATTAGTTGCAGCTCCACCCATTTAGAAATGTAATCGACGACGACCAAAATGTATCAAATATCTTGGCTGTACGCTGACATCTATCACAATAAATGACATAAGCACGAGCATCCTTAAAATTATTAGTCCAATAAAAGCAACTTTCAATTACCTTAGCTGTCGTCTTGATTGGTTCATTGTGGCCTCCTATCTCACGTTCATGACAATGACTGAGGATACTTCTGATTTCTCCTTCCGCTACACATCTTCATATCATAGAGTCAGCACAAATTTTAAACAAAAAGGTTCTTCCCAAAAATAATGCTTGACATCTGTTAGAAACTTTTTCTTTAGATGAAAAGACAAGTTATGTGGAAGTGTGTCTGTGATCAAGTAATTTGCAAAATTTTCATACCAAGGAGAATTTTCTATTGCAAACAAATTTTCATCTGGATGCCAATCATCTATTTCATCATATCATTTGTGAGCAATTAGGAACGCACTCTAACCTAGGCAAGTGGTCAGCTGCAACATTTTCTACCCTTTTCTTATCCTTTATCTCTAAATCAAATTCTTGTAAGAGCAGGATCCACCTAATAAATCTCGGTTTTGCATCTTTCTTAGCTAGTAAATGTCTTATCGCAGAGTGATCAGTGTATACAGTGACTTTTGAGAGCACAAGGTTTGAATGACACTTGTCAAGAGCAAAGATTACATCTAGCAATTCATTTTCAGTGGTAGCATAATTTAATTGAGCTTCACTCAAGGTTTTTCTAGCATAGTAGATAGTATGAAATACCTTGTCTACTCTTTGGCCAAGTACAGTGCCAACAGCCGAGTCGCCTGCATCACACATGACCTCAAAGGGAATATCCCAATTAGGTGATGCCAGCACTGGTGCAGATACCAATCTCTCTCTTAGGGTCTCGAACGCCTGCAAACAATGTGAGTCAAAATCAAATAGTGCATCTTTCATTAATAAGGAAGAAAGATGTTTTGCATTTTTTTAGAAATCTTTGATGAAACGCCGATAAAACTCGGCATGGCCTAGAAAACTTCTGACTCCCTTAATTGTCGTTGGAGGAGGCAAATTCTGAATAACTTGCACCTTGACCCTGTCCACCTCGATTCCCTGTTCAAAAATCCGGTGCCCTAGCACAATTCCTTCTCTTACCATAAAATGACATTTCTCCCAATTCAGCACTAAATTGGTTTCCTCGTATCTCACCAAAACAGTATTCAGGTTATTCAGACATGCATCAAAACACTGACCAAAGATTGAAAAATCATTTATAAATATTTCCAAAAAATTTTCAACCATGTCATGAAATATCGCAGTCATTCATCTCTGAAAGGTTTCATGGGCATTAAAAAGACCAAGGGGCATACGTCTATACGCAAACGTACCATATGGGCAAGTAAAAGTTGTTTTCTCCTGATCTTTGGGTGCAATGGAAATCTGATTATATCCTGAATATCCATCTAGAAAACAATAGAATTCATCCCCAGCAAGTCTTTCTAGAATTTGGTCAATGAAAGGGAGGGGAAAACGGTCCTTACGGGTTGCGTCATTCAATTTCCTATAATCTATGCATACACGCCAAACTTTAATAGTCCTAGTGAAAGAGTGGGTGCCCGGTGAGCCAACTTATGGCTAAGGGCTTTGATGACTCTTTGTATAAACAATCTTTTGTTTAATATAATTTACACTTTTATTAATGACAATGACTTTATCTTTCTTCATATTGTTATATTGTGATATATTATTGTTGTTTTGATAAAGACCTTGAATATACTATAGTGTATGTAAGATGTGGTAGTACATGGGGATGACTATCATGAAAAACATCTTATAGTCACTGTATATTTTAAACAGTTCCTAGTCGATTGAGCCGTCCGTTAATAAGGATAAGGATCGCTCGAGATTGATACTAGCATTTGCGATGCCGAGTACCACGTTTCATTGGTATGGAACATAGAGATGTTCAAAGCATGCAAATGGATATTCATACGATGAATGATCGAACTATCCTATCAGGACTTTCCAAGTGGTTATCACTTATCGAGTGGATAAAGTCCGCGGTTTTGGTTGTACACCATTAGTTCTTACTACTTGAAACATCATTGAGACTCTATATGCTAGTACTGTGCTTTGACTTGTTTACCGACTCTATTGGGGTCATCAGGTGTCGGGATTGGGTACAGTTACGACACATATAGGAGTCGATGCTTTGTTGTCAAGGATTCACCACATACTTGCTAGTATGGATATCCTATGCAATCTGATGTTGGATAACTGGCGGTCAGATCAATCACGATTGATACCCGGTGCAGCGGAAGTTTAAAAATTTTTTATCATGGAACAATTCCATGGTGTGGGTATCAACCATTCAACAATTAAATTATTGTGTGTGTAAAATTCAAATAACAATTAATTAAATTTTACCTCCAATCTCGAAGCGAGATTAATGGACACCACACAGATTTCTCTGCGCTTCTTGTATCTCCCAGGAACTGATGAACTCCTTCAATTAGGTCCACGAATGGGGTTTAAAACCCTCTGATAGATTGCACTAGAAAATCTATCAGAAGTTTTTCTGCGAAGAGATTAAACGAATCTGATTCGTTATTCCTGACTGCAATTCAAAAATCACAGACCGGAATTTTCTCTGACAGAGTTAAAGGGGGGCGGCCGAAAACTTGAGAGGAGGCTAGGGTTTATTTTCGAAAATCCTGTCTCTCAATAATGACCTGTTGTGTTTAATTTCTGTACTGCAATAACTTATTTATAATGCAGGCCACTAACACCTTAGGGCACATTAGTCATAAGCTAGGGCCCGACAAGCAAAGCCCGCACGTTCAGAAATTAATATAAAATTCATCGTGACTCCGATCGATGAACCAATTTCACCAATGTGCACAGAAACCATTTCTGCACATTTTAAAGTCAAAATAAATTTTCCTGAATCCGAATTCAGTGGTTTCCAAAAATGTCCATCCCTATGTCATTTTAGGAAATCCTACTCCCTTACTCTTATTTAAGAAGTCCAACTCCTTAGTTCATTAAATTTAACTCTTTAAATTTAACTATCTCAACGGGGATTAAAACTCCATTACACTGTGTGACCCTCAATGGTTCAGGGATACAGCTAGCCGTGGGCTCACAACTCCTTGTGACTCGGAACAACACTTTCCGACTTGCCCAACGAATCAAGGTAAAGCGCCTAGCAACATCGCCCCATGATTCCCTAGGTATCACTGATAGTGCCTACAAGAACCAGTAGATTTTGGTTAGCGTACAGTACGGTCCCTTCATCCATATATCCCGATCGAATCAACAACCATTGGTATATCGAGAGTCGCTCAAGATTCGATAACTATGCAATACATCTTGAAGATCAAATTAGTGACATCGCATGTGCTACTAAGAAACCATTTCTTAAATCACATCAAGTACTCTGGCCAGAGATTTGTCACACTAATATCTCCTCAGATCGCATAGGATATCCACACTCGCAAGTATGTGGTGAATCCTTGACAACAATGCATTGACTCCTATATGTGTCGTAACTGTACCCAATCTCGACACCTGATGACCCCCATAGAGTCGGTAAACGAGTCAAAGCACAGCACTAGCATATAGAGTCTCCATGATGTTTCAAGTCGTAAGGACTAATGGTGTACAAAAAAAACCGCGGACTTTATCCACTCGATAAGTGATAACCACTTGGAAAGTCCGGATAGGGTAGTTCGATTATTCATCCTATGAATATCCATTTGCATGCTTCGAACATCTCCATGTTCCCTACCAATGAAACGTGGTACTCCGCATCGCAAATGCTAGTCTCAAACTCGAGCGATCCTTATCCTTATTATCGGACGGCTCAATCGACTAGGAACGGTTTTTTAGAATATACAGTGACTATAAGATGTATTTCATGATAGACATCTCCATGTTCTACCACATCTTACATACACTATAGTATATTCAAGGTCTTTATCAAAACAACAATAGTATATCACAATATAACAATATGAAGTAATATAAAGTCATTGCCATAAAAGTGTAAATAATATTAAACAAAAGATTGTTTATACAAAGAGTCATCAAAGCCCATAGCCCACAGTTGGCTCACTGGGCACCCACTCTTACAATCTCCCACTTGCCCTATAGCCAACTAGTCATACTACGTAGACCATTGCTTCGCGATGTTTGTCAAACAATGGTCCTGGCAAGGGCTTAGTAAGCGGATCAGCGATATTGTCTGCAGAGGCCACTCGTTCGACAATGATGTCTCCTCTTTCCACAATCCCGGATTATGTGGTATTTCCTCAGTACGTGTTTGGATCTTTGATGAGACCTTGGTTCCTTTGCTTGAGCAACGGCACCCGTGTTGTCACAGTACACCGGGACTGGACCAACAAATTCAGGAATAACGCCCAACTCTTGGACGAACTTCCTCATCCAAACGGCCTCTTTAGCAGCAGCTGATGCTGCAATGTATTCAGCCTCAGTGGTGGAATCCGCTGTGGTGTCCTGCTTGGAACTCTTCCAAGAGACAGCACCGCCATTGAGCATGAACACAAATCCAGAGGTTGACTTCGAGTCATCCACATCACTTTGGAAGCTAGAGTCGGTATAGCCTTCCAATTTGAGATCTCGTCCTCCATACACCATGAACATATTCTTAGTCCTTCGCAAGTACTTAAGAATGTCCTTCACGGCTTTCCAATGCATTTGACCAGGATTAGACTGATATCTGCTCGTGACACTCAGAGCAAATGCTACATCCGATCTGGTAGATATCATCCCATACATGATACTACCTATAGCTGACGCATATGGTACATGTGTCATATTCTCTATCTCTGCATCAGTCTTGGGACACATAGACTTGGATAGAGAAACTCCATGACACATGGGTAGATGTCCTTTTGGACCCATCCATTGAAAACCGTTTCAATATGGTATCGATGTAGGTTGATTGAGTGAGTCCTATCATTCTCTTAGACCTATCTCTATAGATCTGTATCCCAAGAATGTAGGATGCCTCTCCCAAATCCTTCATCGAAAATCTACCTGATAACCATATCTTTGTTGACTGCAACATCCCTACATCATTCCCAATGAGTAGGATGTCATCAACATAAAGTACTAAGAATGACACCGCATCCTTAACTACTTTCTTGTACACGCAAGGTTTCCTCCGGGTTCTTGATGAAACCAAAATCTTTTATTGTTTCATCAAATTTCTGGTTCCAACTTCTTGATGCTTGTTTTAGACCATAAATTGATCTCTGAAGCTTGCATACCTTATGCTCGCTTCCCATGGATGTGTACCCCTCAGGCTGCTTCATATAGATTTCCTCCTTAATGTCTCCATTAAGAAAAGCAGTCTTCACATCCATTTGCCATATCTCATAGTCATACCATGCAGCTATGGCAATTAGGATTCTTATGGACTTGAACATTGCAACTGGTGAAAAGGTTTCGTCATAGTCAACTCCTTGCCTTTGAGTATAACCTTTAGCCACCAATCGCGCCTTGTAGGTCAATACCTTACCATCAGGCCCAAGCTTTCTTTTGTAGATCCATTTACACCCTATCGGAACAATTCCATCGGGAGGATCTACTAAAGACCAAACTTGGTTTGTATGCATCGAATCCAATTCTGACTGCATAGCTTCAAGCCATAAATTCGAATCCGCATCAGAAATTGCTTCCTTGAAGTTTCTTGGATCACATCCAATGTCGGGTTCATCTTGATCCCCTTCAAGAAGAAGACCATATCGAACTGGAGGTCTAGAAGTCCTTTCGGATCTTCTAGGTGCAGGCGTGTCCAGCAATGGTTCCTGAGGTGTAGGATCGTTATTTTGTATTTCGGGTTCTTCTCGAACTTCTTCGAGTTCCATCATCTCGCCTTTCTTATCCAATAAGAATTCCTTCTCCAAGAAGGTGGCATTCCTAGAAACAAACACCTTTGTTTCAGCAGGATAATAGAAATAATATCCGATTGAATTCTTCGGATACCCTACAAAATAACATAAGCTGGATCGACTATCCAACTTATCTCCCACTGTCCGCTTCACGTAAGCAGGACATCCCCAAATCCTCAAGTACGAATACTTAGGAGCTTTGCCATTCCATAACTCGTATGGTGTTTTGTCCACTGCTTTAGTGTGGACGTTGTTCAACAACAATACCGCCGTTTCAAGCGCATAGCCCCAAAACGAAGGTGGAAGCTCAGTGAAGCTCATCATAGATCGAACCATGTCCAACAAAGTTCGATTACGACGCTCCGATACACCATTAAGCTGTGGTGTCATAGGAGGAGTCCACTGAGAGAGAATCCCATTCTCTTTCAGATAGTCCAAAAACTCGGTACTCAAGTATTCTCCACCTCGATCCGATCGAAGTGCTTTAATACTTTTACCTAGCTTGTTTTCTACTTCAGCCTTGAATTCTTTGAACTTTTCAATGCTTCAGACTTATATTTCATTAAATATAAATACCCATACCTTGAATAATCATCAGTAAAGGTAATGAAGTAGGTGTGGCCATGTTGAGTCCCTACTCTAAATGGACCACAAACATCTGTATGGATCAAATCCAACAGATTCTGACTACGCTCAGGTTTCCCCTTAAAAGGAGATTTAGTCATTTTTCCTTTTAGGCAGGATTCACAAGTAGGTAGAGAATTAATATCAGACATATCAAACATGCCCTCTCCCACTAGCTTGTTCATCCTCCTTGAGGAAATATGACCTAGCCTAGCATGCCAAAGGTTTGCCGGGTTTTGACTATCGATTTTCCTTTTGTTTGTTGTCGCCGGTTTATCAACATAATTCACTGGAACGTCTTTTAGTTTTAAGTTGTATAGATCGTTTTCAAGTTGTCCATTTCCAATTAAACATTCATTCTTGTAAATATTGCAAATCTCATTCACAAAATTGCAAGAATAACCATCTCTATCAAGCATAGAAATAGAAATAATGTTTTTAATTAAATCTGGCACAAATAAAACATCTCTTAACAATAATTTAAAACCGTTCTGCAAAGTCAAACAAACATCTCCAATGGCCGTAGCTTCAACTCTGGAACCATTCCCGAGCCTCAGCTGGGTCTCACCCATTCTAAGCCTGCGACTTCTTGTCATCACCTGCAAATCATTGCAAATGTGAGATCCACATCCGGTATCCAATACCCAAGAAGTTGTATTAAGTGACATGTTTATTTCAATATAGAACATACCCTTTGCAGTTCCCAACTGCTCAAGATATTCCTTGCAGTTGCGCTTCCAATGACCCGGCTTCTTGCAGTAATGGCAAACATCCTTGGATTTTCCATTGTTTGAAGCCTTTGTCTTTTGCTTCTTCTCGGGCTCGACTTTCTTGGGTGGGTAGAACGTTTCTTGCCCTTCATACTTGGCCCCTTCTTCGCAGAAGATGAGGAGCCCACCAAGAAAGCTGGCTTATCCTTCTTAAGTGTGGATTCATATGTAACGAGCATATTGACCATCTCTTCAAGGGTGGCCTCTATCTTGTTCATATTAAAATTTATCACAAATCCATCAAATGAAGAAGGAAGAGACAGAAGCAATAAATCCACATTGAGTTCATGCTCCAACACCAAATCTAGGGTCGCCAACTTCTGTATGAGCCAAATCACTCGTACCCCATGATCACGGACCGAAGTCCCTTCACGCATGCGGCACGTCATCAACTCCTTAACAGTAGCGAACCTTTCAGCCCTCGACTGAGCCCCAAAAAAGTTCCTTGAGTTGCGTGTGAATGTCAGCAGCATTCACCGTGTCCTCAAATCGCCTCTGGAGTTCATCAGACATCGAGGCTTGCATATAGCATTTGGTCTTGATGTCATGGTCACACCATGCATCAAGTTTGGCCAATTCCTCCGGACTTATGTCAGCTGGTGCTTCCTTCGGAGGTGCTTTCTCTAACACGTAGAGCATTTTCTCCGAAGTTAAGACAATCTTCAACTTCCGGAACCATTCCGTATAGTTGGCGCCAGTCAACTTGTTTTGTTCGAGGATCGAGAATAATGGATTTCGCGAATTCATTGTATGAAATACTGAAAAGAAAACAGACATATATCAATGATTGTTTAACAATTTACTAAGACATAAAATAGGCGAATTTAATTTTATGAATCTCACTCCCACTATTTTAACGATTTCACCACCCTCTAGTGAAAAACGGAAACTTTTTCCTTAGTGAGAACATGGAGTCCAATTGACAAACTTATGGTCCCGAATAATATCAGCCAACCATAATTCTCAAAAAGTAGAGCCCAATTGCTTCCAAAGCAACCCCCATGTGTTTACCTCATGTCCAATAAGGGCCCAATAATATGACGCCGTTTAAAGTGACATGTCAAGATGACCCATCAATATTAAGTTGTGATGGACGGTCGCCATGTGGATCCCCCAATAATATGAGCCGATCCCATGGGAGTTCCACCCAACTTACAACATTTGTCGATCCAATGTACAGCTTTCCGACGGACGGGCCCCCCCAATAATATGAGCCGGACCGTATCCGCGGGTAGCATCACATACATTGACCGTTGATGGAAGGTGGGAACATTTAAACAAATTTAAATTTCCTTTATTTATCTTGATATAAATTTTAAATCATATTTAAAATGAGGGATTTTTAATTATAAAAATATTTGTCTCATCATATTCATTTTATTGCATGCTTGCCGGATTCACGCAAT
The DNA here is from genome assembly GCF_033568475.1 of Henckelia pumila. NCBI lineage: Eukaryota > Viridiplantae > Streptophyta > Magnoliopsida > Lamiales > Gesneriaceae > Henckelia > Henckelia pumila. The sequence goes on along the minus strand of NC_133122.1, from coordinate 122,077,715 downwards.
TTATGTCTAAACATGCATACAATCATAATATCAAATATTATATAGGATGATCGATTCCATTTCTAATTGACCCGTGGTTGCCAATCACGGGTCTTAGTCCAATCCTAGGTAGTATGCAGTATGCAATGCAATCCTATTACATGTGCTTCCAATTTACATTTCTTCAGTCTTTATTGTCTGCTGGGCCACCGTCTTCAAATCTTGATCTCCCACTAAATCTAATGTATTTACAATAAATAACAATGACAAGTAGGGATACATTTTAGGGGTGGGAACGGGCTATAAACCAAGCCCACTTTTATTACATATGACATTCATATCGGGCCATAAACCAGGCCCATTAATAAAACCAACAACAATAAAAACAAAATGTAAATTCCTAACATACACCTACAAAATTGGTCATGGCAATCGATCATCCTTATCCAATAACATTTAATTCAAAATTAATTTATTGGATAACATGCAGTGGCAATTCAAATTTAAACAAGATAAAATCATATTTTATATATAAAATCTCATTTCACATATAAAATCATATTTTATCTCTATATCAAATAAAATCATATTTTATCTATAAAATCCAATTTTACAAATAAAATCATATTTTACTCAATATATCATAAGATCATATCTTATCATCAATTGTACCAAAATAATTGATTTCAAAATTCAATTTACGGATAAAACATTAAAATTTTCCAAAAATTCAAATTTATCCAAAATCAATTTTAAAATTTACGGACTCGAACAATTCGATCCGAAATCTCGTGAACCAATCAAAAACAATTTTTGACCGGACCAAAAATAAAATTTTAACATATTAAAATTAATTTTTAATAAAAATATAATTTTTCCCGCGGGCCGCCCGGGACACTCCCGGGCCGGCCCGCACCCGGGGCGCGGGCCGGGGGCAGCCCGGCTACCCCCTTAGGGCAGCAACAATTGCTGCCCTGGCGGCGCCTGGCGCCGCCGCTGGGTGGCGCCGTGCGCCGCCCTGGGCGACGCCGAGCGCTGCCTGCGCAGCGCCCAGCGCTGCGCTGGGCAGCGCACAGCGCTGCCCTGGGCGGCGCCGTGCGCCGCCCTGGGCGGCGACGGTCGCCGTCCTGGGCGGCGCCATGCGCCCCTTTGGGCGGCGCCGTGCGCCGCCCGGGGCAGCAACAATTGCTGCCCCACCGGGCAGCGATCCAATCGCTGCACGGGTTTTGCCCCGGAAAAAAATTTTTTTTTATTTAAAAATATTTATTTTTGTTTTCCAAAAACCGAGATTCAAAAATTTTGTACAATCGATTAATTTAATCGTTTGATCTGAGCAAACCTGGCTTGATACCACTGTTGGATAACTGGCGGTCAGATCAATCACGATTGATACCCGGTGCAGCGGAAGTTTAAAATTTTTTTATCATGGAACAATTCCATGGTGTGGGTATCAACCATTCAACAATTAAATTATTGTGTGTGTAAAATTCAAATAACAATTAATTAAATTTTACCTCCAATCTCGAAGCGAGATTAATGGACACCACACAGATTTCTCTGCGCTTCTTGTATCTCCCAGGAACTGATGAACTCCTTCAATTAGGTCCACGAATGGGGTTTAAAACCCTCTGATAGATTGCACTAGAAAATCTATCAGAAGTTTTTCTGCGAAGAGATTAAACGAATCTGATTTGTTATTCCTGACTGCAATTCAAAAATCACAGACCGGAATTTTCTCTGACAGAGTTAAAGGGGGGCGGCCGAAAACTTGAGAGGAGGCTAGGGTTTATTTTCGAAAATCCTGTCTCTCAATAATGACCTGTTGTGTTGTAATTTCTGTACTGCAATAACTTATTTATAATGCAGGCCACTAACACCTTAGGGCCCATTAGTCATAAGCTAGGCCCGACAAGCAAAGCCCGCACGTTCAGAAATTAATATAAAATTCATCGTGACTCCGATCGATGAACCAATTTCACCAATGTGCACAGAAACCATTTCTGCACATTTTAAAGTCAAAATAAATTTTCCTGAATCCGAATTCAGTGGTTTCCAAAAATGTCCATCCCTATGTCATTTTAGGAAATCCTACTCCCTTACTCTTATTTAAGAAGTCCAACTCCTTAGTTCATTAAATTTAACTCTTTAAATTTAACTATCTCAACGGGGATTAAAACTCCATTACACTGTGTGACCCTCAATGGTTCAGGGATACAGCTAGCCGTGGGCTCACAACTCCTTGTGACTCGGAACAACACTTTCCGACTTGCCCAACGAATCAAGGTAAAGCGCCTAGCAACATCGCCCCATGATTCCCTAGGTATCACTGATAGTGCCTACAAGAACCAGTAGATTTTGGTTAGCGTACAGTACGGTCCCTTCATCCATATATCCCGATCGAATCAACAACCATTGGTATATCGAGAGTCGCTCAAGATTCGATAACTATGCAATACATCTTGAAGATCAAATTAGTGACATCGCATGTGCTACTAAGAAACCATTTCTTAAATCACATCAAGTACTCTGGCCAGAGATTTGTCACACTAATATCTCCTCAGATCGCATAGGATATCCACACTCGCAAGTATGTGGTGAATCCTTGACAACAATGCATTGACTCCTATATGTGTCGTAACTGTACCCAATCTCGACACCTGATGACCCCCATAGAGTCGGTAAACGAGTCAAAGCACAGCACTAGCATATAGAGTCTCCATGATGTTTCAAGTCGTAAGGACTAATGGTGTACAACCAAAACCGCGGACTTTATCCACTCGATAAGTGATAACCACTTGGAAAGTCCGGATAGGGTAGTTCGATTATTCATCCTATGAATATCCATTTGCATGCTTCGAACATCTCCATGTTCCCTACCAATGAAACGTGGTACTCCGCATCGCAAATGCTAGTCTCAAACTCGAGCGATCCTTATCCTTATTATCGGACGGCTCAATCGACTAGGAACGGTTTTTAGAATATACAGTGACTATAAGATGTATTTCATGATAGACATCTCCATGTTCTACCACATCTTACATACACTATAGTATATTCAAGGTCTTTATCAAAACAACAATAGTATATCACAATATAACAATATGAAGTAATATAAAGTCATTGCCATAAAAGTGTAAATAATATTAAACAAAAGATTGTTTATACAAAGAGTCATCAAAGCCCATAGCCACACAGTTGGCTCACTGGGCACCCACTCTTACATCTGAGGAGATATTAGTGTGACAAATCTCTGGCCAGAGTACATGATGTATTTTAAGAAATGGTTTCTTAGTAGCACATGCGATGTCACTATTTGATCTTCAAGATGTATTGCATAGTTATCGAATCTCGAACGACTCTCGATTTACCAATGGTTGTTGATTCGATCGGGATATATGGATGAAGGGACCGTACTGTATGCTAACCAAAATCTATTGGTTCTTGCAGGCACTATCAGTGATACCTAGGGAATCATGGGGCGATGTTGCTAGGCGCTCTTACCATGATTCGATGGGCAATTCGGAAATTGTTGTTCCGAGTCACAAGGAGTTGTGAGCCCACGGCTAGCTGTATCCCTAAACCATTAAGGGTCACATAGAGTAATGGATTTTTAATCCCCGTTGAGATAGTTAAATTTAAAGAGTTAAATTTAATGAATAAAGAAGTGGGACTTCTTATATCAGAGTAGAGGAGTAAGATTTCCTAAAATGACATAGGGATGGGCATTTTTGGAAATCACTGAATTCGGATTCAAAAAATTTATCTTGACTCTAAAAGGTGTAGAAATGGGTTCTGTGAACATTGGTGAAATTGGTTTATCAATCTGAGTCACGATGAATTTTATATTAATTTCTGAACATGCGGGCTTTGCTTGTCAGGCTTGAACTTATGACTAATGGGCCCTAAGCTATTAGCAGCCCACATTATAAATAAGTTATTGCAGTACAGAAATTAGACAACAGAGGCTCACAATTTTCGAAAACCCTAGTTTTTCTCTCTAAAAGTGGCCGCCCCCTCCCCTCTGCTCGGGAAAAATCCAGCCTGTGAATTTTGAATTTGCAGTCTGGTTTAACGGATCAAATTCGTTAATTCTCTTCGTAGAAACTTCTGATAGATTTTCTAGTGCAATCTATCAGAGGGATTAGATCTCTGTTCGTGGACCTGATTGAAGAACAGTTCGTCCATCAGTTCCTAGGATATACAGCAAGAGCAGAGTAATCTGTTGGTGTCCATAATCTCGATTCGAGATTGGAGGTAAAAATTTATAATTGTTATTTAATTTTTACACGCACAATTTAATCGTAAAGTTTTGATACCCATTATGGAATCGTTCCATATAAAATTTTTAAACTTTCGCTGCACCGGGTATCAATTCTGATTGATCTGATCGCCGTTCTCCAACAGTGGTATCAGAGCCAGGTTGCTCAGATCAAGCGATTAAATTAATCGATTGTACAAAAATTTTTTAAGCCTCGGTTTTTGAAACAAAATAAATTTTTTTAAAAAAATAAAATTTTTCGGGCAAAACACGGGCAGCGATTGGATCGCTGCCCAGCGCAGCGCTAGGCGCTGCGCAGGGCGGCGCACGGCGCTGCCCATGGGCGGCGACGTGATCGCTGCCCAGGGCAGCGATCGTCGCTGCCCTAGGGGCAGCGACGGGCTGCCCGGCCCGAGCCCCTTTGGGGCGCGGGCAGCCCGGGAGCGTCCCGGGCGGCCCGGGAAAAATTAATTTTTAATTTTAAAATTAAATTTTTAATATGTTAAAATTCTATTTTTGGTCCGATCGAAAATTGTTTTTGATTGGTCCAAGAGGCGTCGGATCGAATTGTTCGAGTCCGAAAATTTTAAAATTGATTTTTGGAAAATTTATAGATTTTATCCGTTAAATCAGATTTTATGAAATTAATTATTTTTGGTACAATTGATGATAAGATATGATCTTATGGAAATATTGAGTAAAATACGATTTTATGTATAAAATTGGATTTTATATGTAAAATATGATTTTATTTGATAAAAAGATAAAATATGATTTTGTATGTAAAATAAGATTTTATATATGGAATATGATTTTATCCTTTTAATTTAAATTGCCATTGCATGTTATCCAATAAATTAATTTTGAATTAAATATTATTGGATAAGGATGATCGATTGCCATGACCAATTTTGTAGGTGTATGTTAGGAATTAACATTTGTTTTTATTGTTGTTAGATTTATTAATGGGCCTGGTTTATGGCCCAATATGAATTGTCATATGTAATAAAAGTGGGCCTGGTTTATGGCCCGTTTCCACCCCTTAAAATGTATCCCCTACTTGTCATGGTTATTTATTGTAAATACATTAGACTTAGTGGGAGATGAAGATTTGAAGACGAAGGTGGACCCAGCAGACAATAAAGACTGAAGAAAAATGTAAATTGGAAGCTCAATGTAATAGGATTACATTGCATACCTGCATATTACCTAGGATTGGACTTAGACTCGTGATTGGCAACCACGGGTCGATTAGAAATGGAATCGATCATCCTATATAATATATGATATTATCGTTGTATGCATGTTTTAGAAAAAATTGTATGAATCCCGCAAGCATACAAATTTTAAATGATGAGACAAATTTTCAAAATTAAAATCCTTCATTTTAAATATGATTTAAAATTGATTTCAAGATAAATAAAGGAAATTTAAATATTGTTTAAATGTTCCTACCTTCCATCAACGATCAATGTATGAGATGCTACCCACGGATACGGTCCGGCTCATATTATTGGGGGGCCCGTTCGTCGGAAAGCTGTACATTGGATCGACACATGTTGTAAGTTGGGTGGAACTCCCATGAGAATCGGCTCATATTATTGGGGGATCCACATGGCGACCGTCCATCACAACTTAATATTGATGGGTCATCTTGACATGTCACAATAAACGGCGTCATATTATTGGGCCCTTATTGGACATGAGGTAAAAACGTGGAGGTTGCTTTGGAAGCAATTGGGCTCTACCTTTTGAAAATTATGGTTGGCTGATATTATTCGGGACCATAGTTTGTCAATTGGACTCCATGTTCCCACTAAGGAAAATAGTTTCCCGTTTTCACTAGAGGGTAGTGAAATCGTTAAAATAGTGGGAGTGAGATTCATAAAATAAATTTCGCCTATTTTATGTCTTAGTAAATTAATTAAACAATCACTGATTATTGTCTGTTTCTTTTCAGTATTTCATTAAGATGAATTCGCGCAATCCACTATTCTCTATCCTCGAACAAAATAAACTGACTGGCGCAAACTATACAGAATGGTTCCGTAAGTTGAAGATTGTCTTGAATTCGGAGAAGATGCTCTACGTGTTAGAAAAATCTCCTCCGAAGGAAGCACCAGCTGACATAAGTCCGGAAGAGTTGGCCAAACTTGATACATGGTAGGACCATGATATCAAGGCCAAATGCTATATGCAAGCCTCGATGTCTGACGAACTCCAGAGGCGATTTGAGGATACCGTGAATGCTGCTGACATTCACCTACAACTCAAGGAACTTTTTGGGGCTCAATCGAGAGCTGAAATGTTCGCTACTGTAAAAGAGCTAATGACGTGTCGCATGCGTGAAGGGACTTCGGGCCGTGATCATGGGGTACGAGTGATTTGGCTCATACAGAAGTTGGTAACGCTTGATTTGGTGTTGGAGCATGAACTCAACGTGGACTTATTACTTCTCTCTCTTCCTTCTTCGTTTGACGGATTTGTGGTGAATTTCAATATGAACAAGATAGAGGTCTCCCTTGAAGAGATGGTCAATATGCTTGTAACATATGAATCCACTTTAAAGAAGGATAAACCGGCTTTCTTGGTGGGCTCCTCTTCTTCTGCTAAGAAGGGGCCAAGTGCAAAGGGTAAGAAACGTTCTGCCCCACCCAAGAAAACCGGACCCGAGAAGAAGTACAAGACAAAGGCTTCAAACATGGAAAAGTCCAAGGATGTTTGCCATCACTGCAAGAAACCCGATCATTGGAAACATAACTGCAAGGAATATCTAGAGCAGTTGCGAACTGCGAAGGGTATGTTCTATATTGAAATAAATGTTTCACTTAATACTACTTCTTGGGTATTGGATACCGGATGTGGATCTCACATTTGCAATGATTTGCAGGTGATGACAAGAAGTCGCAAGCTTAGAATGGGTGAGACCCAGCTGAGGCTCGAAAATGGTTCCAGAGTTGAAGCTAAAGTTGTGGGAGATGTTTATTTAATTTTGCAGAACGGTTTTAAGTTACTGTTGAGAGATGTTTTATTTGTTCCAGATTTGATTAAAAACATTATTTCTGTTTCTATGCTTGATAGAGATGGTTATTCTTGCAATTTTGTGAATGGGATTTGCAATATTTACAAGAATGAATGTTTGATTGGAAATGGACAACTTGAAAACGATCTATATAACTTAAAATTAAAAGACGTTCCAATAAATTATGCTGATAAACCGGTAACAACAAACAAAAGAATAATCGATAGTCAAAACCCGGCAAACCTTTGGCATGCTAGGCTAGGTCATATTTCCTCAATGAGGATGAACAAGCTAGTGGGAGAGGGCATGTTCGATATGTCTGATATTAACTCTCTACCTACTTGTGAATCCTGCCTGAACGGAAAAATGACTAAATCTCATTTTAAGGGGAAACCTGAGCGTAATCAAAATCTGTTGGATTTGATCCATACAGACGTTTGTGGTCCATTTAGAATTGGTACTCAATATGGCCACACATACGTCATTACCTTTACTAATGATTATTCAAGGTATGGGTATTTATATTTAATGAAATATAAGTCTGAAGCATTTGAAAAGTTCAAAGAATTCAAGGCTGAAGTAGAAAACAAGCTAGGTAAAAGTATTAAATCACTTCGATCGGATCGAGGTGGAGAATACTTGAGTACCGAGTTTTTGGACTATCTGAAAGAGAATGGGATTCTCTCTAAGTGGACTCCTCCTATGACACCACAGCTGAATGGTGTATCGGAGCGTCGTAATCGAACTTTGTTGGACATGGTTCGATCCATGATGAGCTTCACTGAGCTTCCACCTTCGTTTTGGGGCTATGCGTTTGAAACGGCGGTATTGTTGTTGAACAACGTCCACACCAAAGCAGTGGACAAAACACCATACGAGTTATGGAATGGCAAAGCTCCTAAGTATCCGTACTTGAGGATTTGGGGATGTCCTGCTTACGTGAAGCAGACAGTGGGAGATAAGTTGGATAGTCGATCCACCTTATGTTATTTTGTAGGGTATCCGAAGAATTCAATCGGATATTATTTCTATCATCCTGCTGAAACAAAGGTGTTTGTTTCAAGGAATGCCACCTTCTTGGAGAAGGAGTTCTTATTGGATAAGAAAGGCGAGATGATGGAACTCGAAGAAATTCGAGAAGAACCCGAAATACAAAATAATGATCCTACACCTCAGGATCCATTGATGGACACGCCTATACCTAGAAGATCCGAGAGGACTTCTAGACCTCCTATTCGATATGGTCTTCTTCTTGAAGGGGATCAAGATGAACCCGACGTTGGATGTGATCCAATAAACTTCAAGGAAGCAATTTCTGATGCGGATTCAAATTTATGGCTTGAAGCTATGCAGTCGGAAATAGATTCGATGCATACAAACCAAGTTTGGTCTTTAGTAGATCCTCCCGATGGAATTGTTCCAATAGGATGTAAATGGATCTACAAGAGAAAGCTGGGGCCTGATGGTAGGTATTGACCTACAAGGCACGATTGGTGGCGAAAGGTTATACTCAAAGACAAGGAGTTGACTATGATGAAACCTTTTCACCAGTTGCAATGTTCAAGTCCATAAGAATCCTTATTGCCATAGCTGCTTGGTATGACTATGAGATATGGCAAATGGATGTGAAGACTGCATTTCTTAATGGAAACATTAAGGAAGAGATCTATATGACGTAGCCTGAGGGATACACATCCATGGGAAGCGAGCATAAGGTATGCAAGCTTCAGAGATCGATCTATGGTCTCAAACAAGCATCAAGAAGTTGGAACCAGAAATTTGATGAAACAATAAAGGATTTTGGTTTCATCAAGAACCCGGAGGAACCATGCGTGTACAAGAAAGTAGTTAAGGATGCTGTGACATTCTTAGTACTTTATGTTGATGACATCCTACTCATTGGAATGATGTAGGGATGTTGCAGTCAACAAAGATATGGTTATCAGGTAGATTCTCGATGAAGGATTTGGGTGAGGCATCCTATATTCTAGGGATACAGATCTATAGAGATAGATCTAAGAGAATGATAGGACTCACTCAAGCAACCTACATCGACACCATATTGAAACGGTTTTCAATGGATGGGTCCAAGAGAGGACATCTACCTATGTGTCATGGAGTTTCTCTATCCAAGTCTATGTGTCCCAAGACGGATGAAGAGATAGAGAAAATGACACATGTACCATATGCGTCAGCCATAGGTAGTATCATGTATGGGATGATATCTACCAGACCGGATGTAGCATTTGCTCTGAGTGTCACGAGCAGATATCAAGCTAATCCTGATCAAATGCATTGGAAAGCCGTGAAGGACATTCTTAAGTACTTACGAAGGACTAAGAATATGTTCATGGTATATGGAGGAAGAGAACTAAAATTGGAAGGCTATACCGACTCTAGCTTCTAAAGTGACGTGGATGACTCGAAGTCAACCTCTGGATTTGTGTTCATGCTCAATGGCGGTGCTGTCTCTTGGAAGAGTTCCAAGCAGGACACCACAGCGGATTCCACCACTGAGGCAGAATACATTGCAGCATCAGCTGCTGCTAAAGAGGCCGTTTGGATGAGGAATTTCGTCCAAGAGTTGGGCGTTATTCCTGAAGTTGTTGGTCCAGTCCCGGTGTACTGTGACAACACGGGTGCCTTTGCTCAGGCAAAGGAACCAAGGTCTCATCTAAGATCCAAACACGTACTGAGGAAATACCACATCGTCCGGGAGATCGTGGAAAGAGGAGACATCACTGTCGAAAGAGTGGCCTCTGCAGACAATATTGCTGATCCACTTACTAAGCCCTTGTCAGGACCATTATTTGAAAAACATCGCGAAGCAATGGGTCTACGTAGTATGACTAGTTGGCTTTAGGGCAAGTGGAAGATTGAAAGAGTGGGTGCCCGGTGAGCCAACTTGTGGCTAAGGGCTTTGATGACTCTTTGTATAAACAATCTTTTGTTTAATATAATTTACACTTTTATTAATGGCAATGACATTATCTTTCTTCATATTTTTATATTGTGATATACTATTGTTGTTTTGATAAAGACCTTGAATATACTATAGTTTATGTAAGATGTGGTAGTACATGTGGATGACTATCATGAAACACATCTTATAGTCACTGTATATTCTAAACAGTTCCTAGTCGATTGAGCCGTCCGTTAATGAGGATAAGGATCGCTCGAGATTGAGACTAGCATTTGCGATGCCGAGTACCACGTTTCATTGGTATGGAACATAGAGATGTTCAAAGCATGCAAATGGATATTCATACGATGAATGATCGAACTACCCTATCCGGACTTTCCAAGTGGTTATCACTTATCGAGTGGATAAAGTCCGCGGTTTTGGTTGTACACCATTAGTCCTTACTACTTGAAACATCATTGAGACTCTATATGCTAGTACTGTGCTTTGACTCGTTTACCGACTCTATTGGGGTCATCAGGTGTCGGGATTGGGTACAGTTACGACACATATAGGAGTCGATGCTTTGTTGTCAAGGATTCACCACATACTTGCTAGTATGGATATCCTATGCAATCTGAGGAGATATTAGTGTGACGAATCTCTGGCCAGAGTACATGATGTGTTTTAAGAAATGGTTTCTTAGTAGCACATGCGATGTCACTATTTGATCTTCAAGATGTATTGCATAGTTATCGAATCTCGAACGACTCTCGATTTACCAATGGTTGTTGATTCGATCGGGATATATGGATGAAGGGACCGTACTGTACGCTAACCAAAATCTATTGGTTCTTGCAGGCACTATCAGTGATACCTCAGGGAATCATGGGGCGATGTTGCTAGGCGCTCTTACCATGATTCGATGGGCAAGTCGTAAATTGTTGTTCCGAGTCACAAGGAGTTGTGAGCCCACGGCTAGCTGTATCCCTGAACCATTGAGGGTCACACAGAGTAATGGATTTTTAATCCCCGTTGAGATAGTTAAATTTAAAGAGTTAAATTTAATGAATAAAGAAGTGGGACTTCTTATATCAGAGTAGAGGAGTAAGATTTCCTAAAATGACATAGGGATGGGCATTTTTGGAAATCACTGAATTCGGATTCAAAAAATTTATCTTGACTCTAAAAGGTGCAGAAATGGTTTCTGTGAACATTGGTGAAATTGGTTTATCAATCTGAGCCACGATTAATTTTATATTAATTTCTGAACATGCGGGCTTTGCTTGTCAGGCTTGAACTTATGACTAATGTGTTGGAGAACGCGGCGATCAGATCAATCAGAATTGATACCCGGTGCAGCGGAAGTTTAAAAATTTTATATGGAACGATTCCATAATGGGTATCAAAACTTAACGATTAAATTGTGTGTGTAAAAATTAAATAACTATTATAAATTTTTACCTCCAATCTCGAATCGAGATTATGGACACCAACAGATTGCTCTGCTCTTGTTGTATATCCCTGGAACTGATCGACGAACTGTTCTTCAATCAGGTCCACAAACGGATAATTAATCCCTCTGATAGATTGCACAAGAAAATCTATCAGAAGTTTCTACGAAGAGAATTAACGAATTTGATAAGTTAAACCAGACTGTAATTCAAAATTCACATATTGGATTTTACCGAGCAGAGGGGAAAAGGGGGCGGCCACTTCAGAGAAAAATACTAGGGTTTTTCGAAAATTTTGTGACCTGTTGTTTTTAATTTATGTACTGTAATAACTTATTTATAATGTAGGCCACTAACAGCTTAGGGCCCATTAGTCATAAGTTCAAGCCCAACAAGCAAAGCCCGCATGTTCAGAAATTAATATAAAATTCATCATGACTCCGATTGATAAACCGATTTCACCAATGTGCACAGAAACCATTTCTGCACCTTTTAAAGTCAAGATAAATTTTTCTGAATCCGAATTCAGTGATTTCCAAAAATGCCCATCCCTATGTCATTTTAGGAAATCTTACTCCTCTACTCTTAAATTAGAAGTCCAACTTCTTTGTTCATTAAATTTAACTCTTTAAATTTAACTATCTCAACGGGGATTAAAAATCCATTACTCTGTGTTACCCTCAATGGTTCAGGGATACAGCTAGCCGTGGGCTCACAACTCCTTGTGACTCGGAACAACAATTTCCGACTTGCCCATCGAATCATGGTAAGAGCGTCTAGCAACATCTCCCCATGATTCCCTAGGTATCACTGATAGTGCCTGCAAGAACCAATAGATTTTGGTTAGCGTACAGTACGGTCCCTTCATCCATATATCCCGATCGAATCAACAACCATTGGTATATCGAGAGTCGTTCGAGATTCGATAACTATGCAATACATCTTGAAGATCAAATAGTGACATCGCATGTGCTACTAAGAAACCATTTCTTAAATCACATCATGTACTCTGGCCAGAGATTCGTCACACTAATATCTCCTCAGATCGCATAGGATATCCACACTCGCAAGTATGTGGTGAATCCTTGACAACAAAGCATCGACTCCTATATATGTTGTAACTGTACCCAATCCCGACACCTGATGACCCCAATAGAGTCGGTAAACGAGTCAAAGCACAGTACTAGCATATAGAGTCTCAATGATGTTTCAAGTAGTAAGGATTAATGGTGTACAACCAAAACCGCGGACTTTTTCCACTCGATAAGTGATAACCACTTGGAAAGTCCGGATAGGGTAGTTCGATCATTCATCGTATGAATATCCATTTGCATGCTTCGAACATCTCTATGTTCCCTACCAATGAAACGTGGTACTCTGCATCGCAAATGCTAGTCTCAAACTCGAGCGATCCTTATCCTTATTATCGGACGGCTCAATCGACTAGGAACAGTTTAGAATATACAGTGACTATAAGATGTGTTTCATGATAGACATTCCCATGTTCTACCACATCTTACATACACTATAGTATATTCAAGGTCTTTATCAAACCAACAATAGTATATCACAATATAACAATATGAAGAAAGATAAAGTCATTTCCATTAATAAAAGTGTAAATTATATTAAACAAAAGATTGTTTATACAAAGAGTCATCAAAACCCTTAGCCACAAGTTGGCTCACCGGGCACCTACTCTTTCAATCTCCCACTTGCCCTAAAGCCAACTAGTCATACTACGTAGACCCATTGCTTCGCGATGTTTGTCAAATAATGGTCCTGGAAAGGGCTTAGTAAGTGGATCAGCGATATTGTCTGCAGAGGCCACTCTTTTGACAGTGATGTCTCCTCTTTCCACAATCTCCCGGATGATGTGGTATTTCCTCAGTACGTGTTTGGATCTTTGATGAGACCTTGGTTCCTTTGCCTGAGCAACAGCACCCGTGTTGTCACAGTACATCGGGACTGGACCAACAACTTCAGGAATGACGCCCAACTCTTGGACAAAATTCCTCATCCAAACGGCCTCTTTAGCAGCAGCTGATGCTGCAATGTATTTTGCCTCAGTGGTGGAATCCGCTGTGGTGTCCTGCTTGGAACTCTTCCAAGAGACAGCACCGCCATTGAGCATGAACACAAATCCAGAGGTTGACTTCGAGTCATCCACGTCACTTTGGAAGCTAGAGTCGGTATAGACTTCCAATTTTAGTTCTCTTCCTCCATATACCATGAACATATTCTTAGTCCTTCGTAAGTACTTAAGAATGTCCTTCACGACTTTCCAATGCATTTGACCGGGATTAGCTTGATATCTGCTCGTGACACTCAGAGCAAATGCTACATCCGGTCTGGTAGATATCATCCCATACATGATACTACCTATGGCTGATGCATATGGTACATGTGTCATTTTCTCTATCTCTTCATCCGTCTTGGGACACATAGACTTGGATAGAGAAACTCCATGACACATGGGTAGATTTCCTCTCTTGGACCCATCCATTGAAAACCGTTTCAATATGGTGTCGATGTAGGTTGATTGAGTGAGTCCTATCATTCTCTTAGATCTATCTCTATAGATCTGTATCCCTAGAATATAGGATGCCTCACCCAAATCCTTCATCGAGAATCTACCTGATAACCATATCTTTGTTGACTGCAACATCCCTACGTCATTCCCAATGAGTAGGATGTCATCAACATAAAGTACTAAGAATGTCACAGCATCCTTAACTACTTTCTTGTACACGCATGGTTCCTCCGGGTTCTTGATGAAACCAAAATCCTTTATTGTTTCATCAAATTTCTGGTTCCAACTTCTTGATGCTTGTTTTAGACCATAAATTGATCTCTGAAGCTTGCATACCTTATGCTCGCTTCCCATGGATGTGTACCCCTCAGGCTGCTTCATATAGATTTCTTCCTTAATGTCTCCATTAAGAAAAGCAGTCTTCACATCCATTTGCCATATCTCATAGTCATACCAAGCAGCTATGGCAATAAGGATTCTTATGGACTTGAACATTGCAACTGGTGAAAAGGTTTCATCATAGTCAACTCCTTGTCTTTGAGTATAACCTTTCGCCACCAATCGCGCCTTGTAGGTCAATACCTTACCATCAGGCCCAAGCTTTCTCTTGTAGATCCATTTAAACCCTATTGGAACAATTCCATCGGGAGGATCTACTAAAGACCAAACTTGGTTTGTATGCATCGAATCTATTTCCGACTGCATAGCTTCAAGCCATAAATTTGAATCCGCATCAGAAAATTGCTTCCTTGAAGTTTCTTGGATCACATCCAACATCGGGTTCATCTTGATCCTCTTCAAGAAGAAGACCATATCGAATAGGAGGTCTAGAAGTCCTCCCGGATCTTCTAGGTACAGGCGTGTCTATCAATGGTTCCTGAGGTGTAGGATCGTTATTTTGTATTTCGGGTTCTTCTCGAATTTCTTCGAGTTCCATCATCTTGCCTTTCTTATCCAATAAGAACTCTTTCTCCAAGAAGGTGGCATTCCTTGAAACAAACACCTTTGTTTCAGCAGGATAATAGAAATAATATCCGATTGAATTCTTCGGATACCCTACAAAATAACATAAGGTGGATCGACTATCCAACTTATCTCCCACTGTCTGCTTCACGTAAGTAGGACATCCCCAAATCCTCAAGTACGAATACTTAGGAGCTTTGCCATTCCATAACTCGTATGGTGTTTTGTCCACTGCTTTAGTGTGGACGTTGTTCAACAACAATACCGCCGTTTCAAGCGCATAGCCCCAAAACGAAGGTGGAAGCTCAGTGAAGCTCATCATGGATCGAAGTCCAAAAACTCGGTACTTAAGTATTCTCCACCTCGATCCGATCGAAGTGCTTTAATACTTTTACCTAGCTTGTTTTCTACTTCAGCCTTGAATTCATTGAACTTTTCAAATGCTTCAGACTTATATTTCATTAAATATAAATACTCATACCTAGAATAATCATTAGTAAAGGTAATGAAGTAGGTGTGACCATATTGAGTACCAACTCTAAATGGACCACAAACATCTGTATGGATCAAATCCAACAGATTTTGATTACGCTCAGGTTTCCCCTTAAAAGGAGATTTAGTCATTTTTCCTTTCAGGCAGGATTCACAAGTAGGTAGAGAGTTAATATTAGACATATCAAACATGCCCTCTCCCACTAGTTTGTTCATCCTCATTGAGGAAATATGACCTAGCCTAGCATGCCAAAGGTTTGCCGGGTTTTGACTATCGATTTTCCTTTTGTTTGTTGTTGCCGGTTTATCAACATAATTTATTGGAACGTCTTTTAATTTTAAGTTATATAGATCGTTTTCAAGTTGTCCATTTCCAATCAAACATTCATTCTTGTAAATATTGCAAATACCATTCACAAAATTGCAAGAATAACCATCTCTATCTAGCATAGAAACAGAAATAATATTTTTAATCAAATCTGGAACAAATAAAACATCTCTCAAAAGTAACTTAAAATTGTTTTGCAAATTAAATAAATGTCTCCTTACGCTTTGGCCTCGACTCTTGAACCATTCCCGAGTCTCAGTTGGGTCTCACCCATCCTTAGCTTATTACTTCTTGTCATCATTTGCAACTCATTGTAAATGTGAGATCTATATCTGGTATCCAATACCCAAGAAGTAGTATTAAGTGAAACATTTATTTCAATATAGAACATACCCTTCGCAGTTCGCAACTGCTCGAGGTATTCCTTGCAGTTACGTTTCCAATGACCGGGTTTCTTGTAGTGATGGCAAATTTGTTTAGACTTGTCCAATTTTGCATGTAACATTTGGCCTTGAGATCATGGTCCAACCATTTCTCTAGTTCGGCCAACCTTTCGGCAGTTACATCAGCCGGGGCTGTTTTCGAAGAAGCCTTTTCTAACACTTAGAAAATCTTTTCCGAACTTAGGACAATCTTAACTTATGGAATCATTCTGTATTGTTTGCGCCAGTAAGTTTGTTTTGTTGGAGAATTGAAACATGTGGATTACGAAGATTCATCATAATGATATACTGAGATGAAACAGACAATTATCGATGATTGTTTAATTATTTTACTAAGACATAAAATAGGCGAAATTTATTTTATGAATCTCACTCCCACTATTTTAACGATTTCACTACCCTCTAGTGAAAACGGGAAACTATTTTCCTTAGTGGGAACATGGAGTCCAATTGACAAACTATGGTCCCGAATAATATCAGCCAACCATGATTTTCAAAAGGTAGAGCCCAATTGCTTCCAAAGCAACCTCCACGTTTTTACCTCATGTCCAATAAGGGCCCAATAATATGACGCCGTTTATTGTGACATGTCAAGATGACCCATCAATATTAAGTTATGATAGACGGTCGTCATGTGGATCCCCCAATAATATGAGCCGATCCCATGGGAGTTCCACCCAACTTACAACATGTGTCGATCCAATGTACAGCTTTCCGACGAACGGGCCCCCCCAATAATATGAGCCGGACTGTATCCGCGGGTAGCATCTCATACATTGATCGTTGATGGAAGGTAGGAACATTTAAACAAATTTAAATTTCCTTTATTTATCTTGATATCAATTTTAAATCATATTTAAAATGAGGGATTTTAATTTTGAAAATTTGTCTCATCATTTTAAAATTTTTTATGCTTGCCGGATTCACACAATTTTGTCTAAAACATGCATACAACAATAATATCACATATTATATAGGATGATCGATTTCATTTCTAATCGACCTGTGGTTGCCAATCACGAGTCTTAGTCCAATCCTAGGTAATATGCAGTATGCAATGCAATCCTATTACATTTTGCTTCCAATTTACATTTCTTCTGTCTTTATTGTCTGCTGGGCCCACCTCCATCTTCAAATCTTCATCTCCCACTAAATCTAATGTATTTACAATAAATAACAATGACAAGTAGGGGATACATTTTTAAGGGGTGGGAACGGGCCATAAACCAAGCCCACTTTTATTACATATGACAATTCATATTGGGCCATAAACCAGGCCCATTAATAAAACCAACAACAATAAAAACAAATGTAAATTCCTAACATACACCTACAAAATTGGTCATGGCAATCGATCATCCTTATCCAATAACATTTAATTCAAAATTAATTTATTGGATAACATGCAATGACAATTTAAATTTAAAAGGATAAAATCATATTTCATATATAAAATCTTATTTTACATACAAAATCATATTTTATCTTTTTATCAAATAAAATCATATTTTATCTATAAAATCCAATTTTATACATAAAATCATATTTTACTCAATATATCCATAAGATCATATCTTATCATCAATTGTACCAAAAATAATTAATTTCAAAATTCAATGTAACGGATAAAATATTTAAATTTTCCAAAAATTCAAATTTATCCAAAAATCAATTTTAAAATTTTCGGACTCGAACAATTCGATCCGACGCCTCGTGTACCAATCAAAAACAATTTTCGATCGGACCAAAAATAGAATTTTAACATATTAAAATTTAATTTAAAATTAAAAAATTAATTTTTCCGCGGGCCGCCCGGGACATTCCCGGGCTGCCCGCGCCCCAAAGGGCTCGGGCCGGGCAGCGCCGTGCACTGCCCGGGTTTTTTCCCGAAAAAAAAAAAATTTATTTTTAAATATTTATTTTTAAATATTTATTTAGTTTCAAAAACCGAGGCTTAAAAAATTTTTGTACAATCGATTAATTTAATCGCTTGATCTTAAAATTCTATTTAAAATTAAAAAATTAATTTTTCCGCGGGCCGCCCTGGACATTCCCGGGCTGCCCGCGCCCCAAAGGGCTCGGGCCGGGCAGCCCGGCTGCCCTAGGGCGGCGCCGTGCGCTACGCTGGGCAGCGCCGTGCGCTGCCTGGGGCAGTGACGATCGCTGCCCCCCCGGGCAGCGATCCAATCGCTGCCCGGGTTTTTGCCCGAAAAAAAAAATAATTTATTTTTAAATATTTATTTTGTTTCAAAAACCGAGGCTTAAAAAATTTTTGTACAATCGATTAATTTAATCGCTTGATCTGAGCAACCTGGCTCTGATACCACTGTTGGAGAACGCGGCGGTCAGATCAATCAGAATTGATACCCGGTGCAGCGGAAGTTTAAAAATTTTATATGGAACGATTCCATAATGGGTATCAAAACTTAACGATTAAATTGTGTGTGTAAAAATTAAATAACTATTATAAATTTTTACCTCCAATCTCGAATCGAGATTATGGACACCAACAGATTGCTCTGCTCTTGTTGTATATCCCTGGAACTGATCGACGAACTGTTCTTCAATCATGTCCACGAACGGATAATTAATCCCTCTGATAGATTGCACTAGAAAATCTATCAGAAGTTTCTACGAAGAGAATTAACGAATTTGATCCGTTAAACCAGACTGTAATTCAAAATTCACAGACTGGATTTTACCGAGCAGAGGGGAAAAGGGGGCGGCCACTTCAGAGAAAAATACTAGGGTTTTTCGAAAATTTTGTGACCTGTTGTTTTTAATTTTTGTACTGCAATAACTTATTTATAATGTAGGCCACTAACAGCTTAGGGCCCATTAGTCATAAGTTCAAGCCCGACAAGCAAAGCCCGCATCTTCAGAAATTAATATAAAATTCATCATGACTCCGATTGATAAACCGATTTCACCAATGTGCACAAAAACCATTTCTGCACCTTTTAAAGTCAAGATAAATTTTTCCGAATTTGGTGATTTCCAAAAATGCCCATCCCTATGTCATTTTAGGAAATCTTACTCCTCTACTCTTAAATAAGAAGTCCAACTTCTTTGTTCATTAAATTTAACTCTTTAAATTTAACTATCTCAACGGGGATTAAAAATCCATTACTCTGTGTGACCCTCAATGGTTCAGGGATACAGCTAGCCGTGGGCTCACAACTCCTTGTGACTCGGAACAACAATTTCCGGCTTGCCCATCGAATCATGGTAAGAGCGTCTAGCAACATCGCCCCATGATTCCCTAGGTATCACTGATAGTGCCTGCAAGAACCAATAGATTTTGGTTAGCGTACAGTACGGTCCCTTCATCCATATATCCCGATCGAATCAACAACCATTGGTATATCGAGAGTCGTTCGAGATTCGATAACTATGCAATACATCTTGAAGATCAAATAGTGACATCGCATGTGCTACTAAGAAACCATTTCTTAAATCACATCATGTACTCTGGCCAGAGATTCGTCACACTAATATCTCCTCAGATCGCATAAGATATCCACACTCGCAAGTATGTGGTGAATCCTTGACAACAAAGCATCGACTCCTATATGTGTTGTAACTGTACCCAATCCTGACACCTGATGACCCCAATAGAGTCGGTAAACGAGTCAAAGCACAGTACTAGCATATAGAGTCTCAATGATGTTTCAAGTAGTAAGGACTAATGGTGTACAACCAAAACCGCGGACTTTTTCCACTCGATAAGTGATAACCACTTGGAAAGTCCGGATAGGGTAGTTCGATCATTCATCGTATGAATATCCATTTGCATGCTTCGAACATCTTTATGTTCCCTACCAGTGAAACGTGGTACTCTGCATCGCAAATGCTAGTCTCAAACTCGAGCGATCCTTATCCTTATTATCGGACGGCTCAATCGACTAGGAACAGTTTAGAATATACAGTGACTATAAGATGTGTTTCATGATAGACATCCCCATGTTCTACCACATCTTACATACACTATATATTTAAGGTCTTTATCAAAACAATAGTATATCACAATATAACAATATGAAGAAAGATAAAGTCATTGCCATTAATAAAAGTGTAAATTATATTAAACAAAAGATTGTTTATACAAAAAGTCATCAAAACCCTTAGCCACAAGTTGGCTCACCGGGCACCTACTCTTTCATAATGGGCCCTAAGCTGTTAGCAGCCCACATTATAAATAAGTTATTGCAGTACAGAAATTAGACAACAGAGGCTCACAATTTTCGAAAACCCTAGTTTTTCTCTCTAAAAGTGGCCGCCCCCCTCCCCTCTGCTCGGGAAAAATCCAGCCTGTGAATTTTGAATTTGCAGTCTGATTTAACGGATCAAATTCGTTAATTCTCTTCGTAGAAACTTCTGATAGATTTTCTAGTGCAATCTATCAGAGGGATTAGATCTCTGTTCGTGGACCTGATTGAAGAACAGTTCGTCCATCAGTTCCTGGGATATACAACAAGAGCAGAGTAATCTGTTGGTGTCCATAATCTCGATTCGAGCTTGGAGGTAAAAATTTATAATTGTTATTTAATTTTTACACGCACAATTTAATCGTAAAGTTTTGATACCCATTATGGAATCGTTCCATATAAAATTTTTAAACTTCCGCTGCACCGGGTATCAATTCTGATTGATCTGATCGCCGTTCTCCAACACCTAGTGGGTATGAATTCATTCTGCTCATTCTTAATCATAGTTATACCCCCCTTTTTCGGTACACATTGAACAAGACTCGCCCATGAACTATCAGATGGATGGATTGATTCCTTTTATATCTGCTACCTAACAGGCAAACACACTCTTGTGATTTATGTGAACATCCAGTAGTTTGGCTTCCATGGCATCTGTCAAAGATGAGGAAATTATGACAGTTAAATTTTTATTCTCACCAAGAAATACTTATTTCAAATGAGTCGGTAGTGGTTTCAATTCAATAGTCGATGGTTCCTCAAGACTTGGTTTGTGGAGGACTAAATCCTTCCGGTCACTTAGATCTTCAAGTCTAAGCCTGCCACCTTTTCTCCATGGTTGATTATCATTCAATTATGCAGTCATTTCTTCTTTTCCTATATGGATTTCGTCCTCCTGAGAGGGGGATGGAAGTGCAGCTTCTCAAGGTTACTGGAATGTCTCCTACACATAATTATAAACAAGTGAGTCAATAACATCTGCTTCTTCATCAAGTTGTGAACATTTAAGTGCATTAAAAAAATCAAAATAAATCTTCTCTTCTTCCACTATCAGCAGTAATTCTCCCTTTTGGACATCTATGAGTGCTTTTCATGTTGCCAGTAAAGGTCTTCCCATAATAAGTGGCATATCCAAATCTTTTTCCATATCAAGTACTACAAAATCCACCGGGAAGATGAATTTTTCTACTTTCACTAGTACATCCTCTATTATCCCTCTTGGATATTTTATAGACCCGTCAGCCATCTGTAACGACATCCTGGTGGGTTTTGGCTCCCCCAAACCTAGTTTCCTAAAAATAGAATATGGCATTAGATTTATGCTAGCACCTAAATTACACAAAGCTTTTTGAAAATTCACATCACTAATCATGCAAGGGATAGAGAAACTCCCTGAATCTTTTTGCTTTGGTGGAATCTTGTTCTGAACCAGTGCAGAGCAGTTTTTTGTTAAGCTGACCAACACATGTTCCTCCAATTTCCTCTTGTTGGATAGAATCTCCTTCAAGAACTTAGCATAGCTGAGAATTTGCATCAATGCGTTGGCAAAGGGAATATTTATATTCAATTTCTTGAATACCTCTAAGAATTTGGCAAACTAAGCATCTAACTTGGTCTTTTTAAGAGCTGCAGGGAAAGGTGGAGGAATAAAAAAGTTTGACTGTGATGTGGGTGGAAAAGTAGAGTTAGAAGAGTTACCTGCTGCTTTTTCCGATATAGTGACTACTTTTGTCTCTTGTGGTTAATGCTTCTCAGTCTCCACTTTCTTCCCACTTCTTAATCCGATTGATTTTACCTGCTCTTTTGGTTTCTTTTCAGTGTCACTTGGTAAGGTACCAGGATATCTACTAGCCATCGCTTTATCCAACTGCCAAATCTGATTCTCTAAATTCTTTACTGATGCATCTTGATTCAGCATTCTTGTCTCAGTGGATGATATGAACTTTTGCATCATCTGCTCCATGCTTGATTTCTCTTCTTGATGTTGTTTTCCGTAATTATAATTTCCATATTGCTTGTTGTTTTGTCCTCCCCATGAGAAATTTGGATATTGTTTCCACCCTGGATTATATGTATTCAGGAAAGGATCATTCCTAGGGAGATTTTTATTTCCTACATGGTTATCCATAACTCCCTTTGGTTGATAGAATGGATTTCCAGTCTGACAGTCTTTAGTAAAATGTTCAGCACCACATTTCTCGCACCACACTTCTTGAATGCGCATTGTAGAATTCCCCAAACTTAGCTCATGAATTTTCTTATTCATTACCCCCTGTTGAGCTGCCAATGTCTGCATGATGCATTCCTGCAGACTTCCGCGTAACATTCCTCTGAGATTGAGGGTGATAACTGCTAGATGTCATCTCTTCAATCAAATCACATCCTTCTTCTGGTGATTTTCGTAACAGATTTCTGGCAGCAGCTGCTGCATCTAACATAGTGCGATTAGCATGAGGAATGAAATTGTAAAAAATTTGTACCACAAGCCAGTCGGGTAATTTGTGGTGTGGACATCTCCTTAATAGATCCTTAAAGCGTTCCCATGCTTCATAAAGTGATTCTTGTTTGCCTTGGGCAAATGTAATGATATTTGTTCTTAATTTCATTGACTTTGATGGAGGAAAGTATTTGGTGAGGAAGTATTTAGCCAGATAATCCCAAGTAGTAATTGAACTTGCAGGTAAATTTTTTAGCCACGCTTTAGCTTTATCTCTTAATGATAAAGGGAACAACCGTAAACGAATAACATCATCAAAAACTCCCTACTGCTTAAAAGTGTCACAAATTTCTAGGAAATTTGCGATATGAGTGTTCGGGTCATCCATTGTTGTCCCACCAAATTGAACTGAGTTCTGAATCATTTGAATGATAGCTGGATTTATCTCAAAATGGTTTGCTGCTAATTGTTGGCCTAATTATGCTCGGTCTTACGTCCTCAATGGATGGAAAGGCTCTATCCATAATGGATCTATAAATTGGTGGTTCATTATTTCCAGCATCTCTATCATTCAACATTTGTTGTTCCTCTTCTGCCATTTCTTCTCTCTATTTCCTTTGTCTCCTGCGAAAGGTTCTCTCGATTTCAGGATCAAAAGGGATGAGTTCCAGATCAAATGGATGTTGCATGCACTACAAGAGTATCATGCAGTTCACATATGAAAATAGTGATTAAAATTGGTACAGAGAAATTTAAATAAAACAAATTAAAGTAATAAATAGACCCCAAAAACGGCGCCAAAAACTTGATCTATCAAATACTAGAAATTAAAAATAAATATAAATATCTTCAATTCCACTCGAAATTATCGCAAGTGCACGAATCAAGTTATAGTAAAATGTATTGAATACGAGTATCGTCCTCAGGTACTATTTCAACGATAATTTATTATCTATTTCTCTATCAAAAGTAATGAAATTTTTTGAAAAATTATAACTAAAACTAAAAATTAACCAAATTAATTCAAACTACTTAAACTAGAAGAGTAAGAGATTATTTTTAACAAAGAATAATAATGAAGATATTTGTTGGAGTACTTCATCACCCAGAGACCCAGAGACTGATGATCAGTTCGAGATGACTATTCGGACCTTAAAAGATATTTTGAGGACTTCAGTGATGAATTTTGGGTTATCATGGAAGGATCACTTGCCAATGATAGAGTTTGCCTACAACAATAGCTATCATCGTAGTATTGGCATGGAACCATTCAAAGCTCTTTACGGTCGTCGTTTTCGGACACCTTTATTTTGTGATGGGGTAGGGATGAGATAGTTTGAATGACTGGAACTGATCCAGCATATCGTGGGCAAGGTTGAATTGATAAAGAAAAGGATCAATACCACGCAAGACAAGTAGGCAAGTTATGCCAAAACCAAGCATAGACCATTGTATTTTGAGGCGAGAGAACATGTTTTCCTATGAGTATCTCCTTTCCAAAAGGTGATGAAGTTTGATTTGAAGGGCAAGTTAGTGCCTATATTCATAATGTCCGTTCGAGATACTAAAAAAGGTTGGAAATGTGGCACACCATTTGGCATTACCAACATATCTTTTAAGCATTCACAATGTGTTCCAAGTATCGTTACTCCGCCAGTATATTGCAAATGAGTCACACATTCTGCTTCCAACAGAGATTCAGCTAGAACATGATTTGTCGTACATGGAGAGACCGCTTAGGATTCTCGAAAATAAGGAAAAGGTACTTCGAAAAAAACTTATTCCTCTAGTTATGGTTCAGTGGTTGCACCGAGGCACAGAGGAAACAACTTGGGAGTTAGAGAGTCGTATGCGTCCCGAGCATCTTGAGTTATTATGATTGTATTTTTGTTTTCTTGAGCAGTAGTTGTGTTATTGTTCTGATTATCCTATCTTGGATTTCGATGACAAAATCTCTTAAGTTAGGAAGAATGTAGTTTCCCGACTCCTAATTAAGATAACATACATCCTAATAACAGGTTCTCATTTGGGTTTAAGGATTTGAAAATCGGATTCAAGATGATCAAAAATTGTTTCAAGGGTTTCAAGTGTTGGGACATTTCGGAATCTCTGAAGGGTTGTTTGGAAGCAAACTAGTTTGGAAGATAAAGTTGGTTATCGAAAGTACAGAGCAGCTCAAAAGCACCAAACTGCATATCGGAAGCTCCAATTTTGTGTCAGTCAGAAAGGATATGAGTTTTGATTGGGTGATCAGACTTGAGAGTGTCCACAAGTTCCGAACTAGAGTTTGGTAGATCTAAACTATGTCGGCAATAGTGTGTTGTCCAATTAGAGACACACATTTTGTAAAGGGCATTCGGAAGGCCAATCGTAAGTTCCGAAGTGCATTCAAAAGCTCCGAACTAGGGATCATATGTTTCGATCGTGGTATAAATAAGGGACGAGAGCTCATTCTTCCTTGCTCATTTCCTTATTTTCCTTCTCGTATCCTTCCATATTATAGTGGATTTCAGGCGTCGTTTTGCAGGCCAGTCGATAGCGAGGTGCTACTAGGATTTTAGCGGAGTTTTGCCTATATGTTGAGGCAATCGCCATTGATAAGTGTATTTTATACACTTAATTTATATATGATTTTAATTGTTAATTGTTTGTTTCGAGCAGATTTTTGTGGGTGTTTTGTTATTTTTGTGATTGTAGGGAATTTTGAAAAATTTGTAGAAAAAAAGAATTAAAGGAGGAGAAAAGAAAAGAACAAAAGAAAAGAAAAGAAGAAAAGGAAAGAACGAACAGTAGAAGAAAATGGTTAATGGGCTTTTGTTATTGGGCCATTGTTAGCGCTAAGTTGGTGCTAAAGAGAGAATTGAAGAGCTAACGCGCAATGTCTTGTGAAATCTGAGAATTAGAATTGCGAACTGAAGGCATGCCCGCGCCGCTAACTGAGCGCCAGCCCCGATCGAGATTTCAGATTTTAATTATTTCGGGCAATTTTTATGGGCTTGATTCTTGGGATTTTGTGATGACATATAAAAGGAGATTGTGATCTTGCAATTAGAAGGAGAGCCGCCACACACAATCACACGTACAAATCAAAGATCAGGGCTTGATCGTGAGATTTTTGTGAAGAATTCGGAAGCATTATTTGAAGAACGAAGACGGAGTTCGATAGACCGGACACGGCGTCGACGACGGATTTGTTTCTTTATTTTATTTATTTAATTCTATATTCATGTCTGGATTTTTGAATATGTTTTGTTTTATTCAGAATTTTATTATGAACTAAATTTTATAGTCTAGAGGTCGGATGGAACCTGGTGTAGACACTTTCATGAATTTTTTATTTTTATTGAATTGAGTTTCTTCTAGATTAATTATTTTTTCTAGAATTGATTGTCTTTTCAATTATCTGATCAATAATTGATTTGTAATTTATTTGAAATTTGGCACTCGGTAGAGGAGATTTTGAATAGGACCAATAGGAAATACACTGTTAATTATTTATATAGCTCGGAAGAGTGTATAATTTAACAGAGCTTTTAAAAAGAACATTTTTTTGTGATAGATCACTGCGATAAATTCTTAATAGGGATATTGGAATTGAATTGTAGTTGATAAAAATTATTTGTTGCTCGGGAGAGGGAAATAATAAACTTAAGTGTTCTTGTCTATTAATTGACTTGAATTCATGAAGATCAATTAATTAGGATTGATTGTTGTTGAAACCAGGTGAAATCTATAAATCTAGACCATTTTTCTCTGATTGATTATTTCTGAAATTTGTGTGCGTGCTTATAAAAACTTCATTGTTATTTTATTTTTCTGCAAAATTCTGAGTTATTGATTTTCTAGATAAAGTTTAGACTTTTTTAATTAAAATTACTAAATATTTTAAATTTACTCCCTGTGGGATCGATATCTGATTTTATCACTATATTAAAACTTAATACTCGTACGCTTGCGAGGAATTTTCACAACAAGTTTTTGGCGCCGTTGCTGGGGAGTAAATTTTGATTATTTTTTTAGTCTTGTTACCAATTAGTCTAGATTTTAATTTAGAGTTTTATTTCTTTTATTTTAAGTTACTAATTAATTTCTTCTTATTTTTAATTGCAGTCTATGCGCACTGCACGTGCTTTGAGAAGAATTAGAAGAGAAGAAATCAAGAACATGGCTGAAGAAGAAGCACAACAAGCTCCTCTGGTGCCAATCAGAGATCAATTCAGGCCGACGATCCAGACTCACTATTCTGGAATCGCTCGAGGAACTATCAATGCCAAAAATTTTGAACTAAAGCCGGCGTTAATCAACATGGTGCAATCAAACCAATTTAATGGGAGCGCCACTACTGATCCTTACCTACACCTACGCACTTTCTTGGAGATAACCAATACGGTAAAAATTAATGGTGTGTCTAAGGATATTATTCATTTACGCTTGTTTCCTTTTTCTCTCAGGGATCAAGAAAGAAGTTGGTTGCAGTCACTGCCTTTAGGGAGCATTACTACTTGGGAGGGGATGGCAGAAAAATTTATTGAAAACTATTTTCCTCCTTCCAAATCCACCCAGTTGAAGATAGAGATCAGCACCTTCCGACAGATGGATACTGAACAACTATACGAGGCGTGGGAAAGGTAAAAATAATTACTTCGACGTTGTCCTAACCACAATTTTGCAGATTGGGAACAAATCGAGTGGTTTTACAACAGACTGAATGCACCTATGAGGATGAATGTGGATTCTGCGGCTGGAGGTACTATTTTTGCAAAAGACTGTGTACAGGCCTACGAGATGCTGGAACAGATGACGGTCAATAGCTTTCAATGGCCATCTGAGCGTATGGGAGTAAAGAAGCCAGCTGGAGTGTATGCAGTGGATCCTCTCACATCCATCACTGCTCAATTATCTGCACTGACTACACAGTTAGCTTCTTTGAATAAGATTCATGTTGCAGATTCAAATGGAGTTGAAGGATCATATATCCCAGAAGAAGTTAATTATATCAATCCTAATGGATACCGAGGTTATGGAGCTTACAGAGGTAACCCTGTCCCTAATACTTATCATCCTAGCTTGCGAAATCATGAAAATTTTTCTTATGCTAACAAAAAAATGTGTTGAATCCTCCGGGGTTCAATACAAACAAGGATGAGGGTAAGCCTTCTTTGAAAGATGTGGTTAGTACTTTTGTGCAGGAATCAGTAAGAGAATGGCGAGAACTGAGTATCGCCTTGACAGCTTGGAAACGCACATGGCCAACATTGGTGTTGTACTTCAATCCATGGAGAAACGCACTGAAGCATAATAACCGCGGCCAGTTACCTAGCAACACTGAAGTAAATCCCAAGGAGCAGTGCAATGCCATCGAGTTGAGTAGTGGCAAAGAAGTTGAAGTCCAAATCCCTACTGTTGCGGAGAAGAAATTTGAGGAAAAAGTCGAGGAGAAAGAGAAGGAGCCTGAACCTGGCTCGAAACCGATGTACAAGCCGCCACTCCCCTACCCACAAAGGTTCAAGAAGAAGGCGTTGGATGAGCAGTTCTCCAAATTCTTGGAGATTTTCAAGAAAATTCACATCAACGTCCCCTTTGCTGATGCTTTGGAGCAAATGTCGAACTATGTGAAGTTCATCAAGGAGGTGATGTCCAAGAAGAGGAGGCTGCTAGAGAACGAGGTGGTGAATTTAACGGAAGAGTGCAGTGCGGTGCTACAAAAGAAGATGCCACAGAAACTTAAGGATCCTGGAGCTTAGGACTTGGTGAGGTGAAGCCCACAATGATCGCATTGCAGTTGGCTGATAGATTGATTACATATCCGCTTGGAATTATTGAAGATGTTTTGGTAAAAATAGATAAATTTATTTTTCCTGCGGATTTTGTTGTGCTAGATATGGTGGAGGATACAAATATGCCACTAATATTGGGGAGACCATTCCTGGCCACTGCGGATACCAAGATCGAAGTTAAGAAGGGTGAATTATCTATGGGTGTAGAAGGCAAGAGAATGATATTCAACTTATTCACGAAAGCACCCAATCCACCCATAGAAGAATTTTGCTTAATTGAACCGGTTGTGAAGTTGAAGAGCTGTCCAAGAGCAGATTTTGAGGTTGAATCAAAGAGTAAAGCGCCAAGTTCATCAACAAAGAAAGTCACGAAGAACAAGAAAGCAAAATTTAAAAGGCGGTTCATGGAATTTATTTGGCGAGTAAAAGAGAAAGGGAAGATCTAACACCGGTGAAAGTCGGGCTGACGACTTAAAACCAAGCGCTACTTGGGAGGCAATCCAAGCATTTTCTTTTATTTTATTTTCTTTTATTTTCAGTTTATTTAATTTTTGTTATTTATTTATTTTAAAGTATTTTATAATAAAATTTTAAAGCTTAATTTTTCTTAATTTTCAAAAATTTTCATGCTCAAGAAATCTCAAATTCGAGCAGACGGCGCGCCCGCCCCATTAATCTGAGCGCCCGCGCAATACCCTGGGAGAAATTGGCTTGATTTGCGAACTAGAGGCGCGCCCGCGCCACTCATCTTGAGCGCCCGCGCTTCCTCTATTCCACGCTTATACACGAACTGCGCTACACGTTGCATAATCGCGCTACTGAACAGCGCTTGTCATGCGCTATCGTGCTTCCGAGCTGCACCAAAACATGTGCTAACGCGCAAACGAAGAGCGACGACCATCAGCGCTCCCCTTAGAGCTATCGCGCTCCCCAGCAGCCTTCCCACCTGCGCTATCGCGCCTCCCTATTCGCATAATTGTGCTACAGCAACACCATTAGTGTTCCCTGTAGAGCTATCTCGCATCCCAGCTTTGTCACCTTGCGCTAACCAGCTCTCCTACACCAAAGAACCATGCGCTAAATAGCCCCCATCAGCAGCTACATGCGCAATTGATCTCCATATCTGCAGCTCCCAGCAATGTAACTCAGCTGCGCACACTACTCCTTGCATTACAGCAATCAACCAAGCGTGCCTCATCCAGCTCGATAGCTTCCCGAAGAGTGCAACAACTCATGCGTGATCATGCTTACCAGCTGTCCAAGATTTTGTGTTAACAAGTTTATCAAGGGCGCACAACCTTGTGAAATTGCATTCTCCACAAAACCATGCTTCCAATGCGCTAATCAACTTCTAAGGGGCACACACCATGCATGATCGAATATCTGAAACTCGTTATTCCGAGCACTCATTTTTTTTTCTCCTTAGATATTAAGAGTTTGATATTGTTTTTATTGTTTTGGGATTCACTTTTCTTTCGTATCTTGAAGGTTAAATTGGATGTTCATGTTGTGCTTCTTCAATTTTCTCTGATGATCGGCTTCTGATAGTGTTCTACATGTTGGACATTATTTTTTTCATCGCCATGAAGTTTATATCGCCGAGTACTGATGCTCGGTGTCGAAGGTACGCGTCCCGTGTCCCTTGTTATTTTTATTGATTTTTAATCATTAGGGACAATGATTACATTAAGTTTGGGGGGTGAATCAGTGTCTGATACAGTTGAGTTTTATTGTGTGCTTCATAGATAAAAAATTTTTTGTTGAATTTATTTGTTGTGTTAAATGAGAGTTGAGTTTAAAAGAAGTAGAGAAATAATTAGAATCATGGTCAATGATGATAGAAAATTTTTTTGTGCTATAACTGAAATCTATAATTTTCTACCTATCTGACAAAATATTTTTGAAAAAATGGAACTAATTAGATGAACAATTTTCTATATACTCTGTGATTAATACTTGAATCTGATTTTTGAGACATACAGACATAGATATGATTGAGACATTGTTTGAATTTTTGGGCCTAATTTTTATTGAATTATTTTATCCTTAGTTGCCTATTTGAGCCTACACGTATATGAGTATATTGAGGTACGAAAATTCTGAAATTTGTTGGAAAATCATCGTTTACTGTTGATGATTATTTTTTCTGCATTGATTGAATTTGTATGATTTAATTTTTGATTGAGACTTGTCTAGAACTAGTTCGGACACTCTTCGAGGCAAAATACGGGCATAACTGAGATTAGGAATGATTTAGGCGATTTTTCTGAATTCGTTTGAGTCTTTCAAGCTACCGATTAATTTATTTTATCCTTAGTACCTTGTTTGAATTTTATTGAAAATCGAATAGCATGCGTGTAAACGTGTGATAAACCTCCATTTGTCATTATTTCAAGGTCCTAAATTGACTACTTGAATAGCCTAAACATTATTTCCTACCTTTAAGAGAGTAATTTGAATGCTAAAATGTTATATGCTCCTAGTTTTATTTGTGAAAATGGAATGGTGTGGTGGATGAATTGAAATGAAGAAGGTAGTTGTGAAAAGAAAAAGGTAGTAGAAAAGAAAAAGTTGTGAAATAGTTGTGAAAAAAATTTAAAAATAATTGAACTGAAGTGAAAATAATTGTGAAATTGTGAATGAAAAGGAGTCAAAATTAGAGTTTAATCATAAATATAAATTACTCTAGATTTTGAGTTCTTATCCTTTGTTTGTAGCCATGAGCCAGACCTTACGTTATAAGCTGATTATGTCATATTGACCGAGTCTCAGTTGCCCAATATACTAGTGGAGAAGAGTTGCGAGAATTTAGCCTATGGACTGTTGATTGAAGCTTTTAATGATTATGAATTTTGATCTAAATACGCACACACTATTATTCTTCAAATTTACTTAATTGTGAGTGTTTTTTATTTTATATCCTATATTTGATCCCATGCTACCTTGAAAAGTCCTCATGATCTATGAATGTGTAAATTGAATTTGGATACGGGTGTTTTGAAACGTGAGTTGCGGAGATTTGTGAGTTTATGAGGTTATTTTGTTATGACTGAAACTTTCAAGAGAGTGTTAGTAGGTTGGATGAGATTGGATATGAATTTTTGAAATCACTGCTGAGGCCATTGCTCCATAATATTTCTTGACTATTCTTGTTGGTTTGATAGAATGAGTTTTTGGAATTTATTGGTTTTGAATAGTTTTGCTCGGGACTAGCAAACATTTAAGTTTGGGGGTATTTGATAAGTGTATTTTATACACTTAATTTATATATGATTTTAATTGTTAATTGTTTGTTTCGAGCATATTTATGTGGGTATTTTGTTATTTTTGTGATTGTAGGGAATTTTGGAAAATTTGTAGAAAAGAAGAATTAAAGGAGGAGAAAAGAAAAGAATAAAAGAAAAGAAAAGAAGAAAATGGTTAATGGGATTTTGTTATTGGGCCATTGTTAGCGCTAAGTTAGCGCTAACGAGAGAATTAAAGAGCTAACGCGCAATGTCTTGTGAAATCTGAGAATTGGAATTGCGAACTGAAGGCGCGCCCGCGCCGCTAACTGAGCTCCCGCCCCGATCGAGATTTCAGATTTTAATTATTTCGGGCAATTTTTATGGGCTTGATTCTTAAGCTTTTGTGATGACATATAAAAGGGGATTGTGATCGTGCAATTAGAAGGAGAGCCGCCACACACAATTACACGTACAAATCAGAGATCAGGGCTTGATCGTGAGATTTTTGTGAAGAATTCTGAAGCTTTATTTGAAGAACGAAGACGGAGTTTGATAGACCGGAAACGACGTCGACGACGGATTTGTTTTTTTTATTTCATTTATTTAATTCTGAATTCATGTTTGAATTTTTGAATATGTTTTGTTTTATTTAGAATTTTATTATGAACTAAATTTTTATAGTCTAGAGGTCGGATGGAATCTGGTGTAGACACTTTCATGAATTTTTGATTTTTTTTTAATTGAGTTTCTTCTAGATTAATTGTTTTTTCTAGAATTGATTGTCTTCTCAATTATCTGATCAATAATTGATTTGTAATATTTATTTGAAATCTGACACTCGGGAGAGGAGGTTTTAAATAGGACCAATAGGAAATACACTGTTAATTATTTATATAGCTCGGGAGAGTGTATAATTTTAACAGAGCTTTTAAAAAGAACATTGTTTTGTGATAGATCACTGCGATAAATTCTTAATAGGGATATTGGAATTGAATTGTAGTTGATAAAAATTATTTGTTGCTCGTGAGAGGAAAATAATAAACTTAAGTGTTCTTGGCTATTAATTGACTGGAATTCATGAAGAATAATTAATTAGGATTGATTGTTGTTGAAACTAGGTAAAATATATACCTCTAGACTATTTTTCTCTGATTGATTATTTCTGAAATTTTTGTGCGTGCTTATCAAAACTTCATTGTTATTTTATTTTTCTGCAAAATTCTGAATTATTGATTTTCTAGATAAAGTTTAGACTATTTTAATTACAAGTACTAAATATTTTCAATTTACTCCCTGTGGGATCAATATCTGATTTTATCACTATATTAAAACTTGACACTCGTACGCTTGCTAAAAATTTTCACAACATCCATCATAGGTCTGACTATGGACACAGGTATATGGCTTGAATATGATTAGCTTCATCGAGTAGCTATTATTCTTGTTAAGGCTTTTAGTAGATGTTTAGTGATACGGTGATTGTCTTCTTATAAACTTGGACTAGAGAGCCAGTATCGCTAGGTTGCTTATTTTTAGGTAAGGACCTACTATCCGAGATACCCTGGTTAATTATTTATTTTATATGTTTGCATGGTCTTCATGGCCTGACTTATGTACATTTATTATGTCATGACTACATCTTGATATTACCTGTAGAGGGGTTGCTCAGCCCCAAAGTTTAGTGGATGGATTCCATGGATTTGGGCCTGGTTATTCCACGCATTTCTTATGGTATGGGAGTACCTCCTGATGTGATGGCCCAGTGTGCTACATACAATGGTGCCATTTGTTGAGAAAGAGTTTCTACCATGATAGGTTTCCGATACTCCTAATTTGCATTTAGCATTCAAAGCATGTGTATACTCATACATTCATACTGAGCGTTATTAGCTCAAGTCCTCTGTTTTGGTTTTGGACACCCCATACTACGGGCAGAACTCAAGTTGGATGGACCATGAGATGAAGACTGAGGATGTTGTTGGATGGTAGCCTGAGAACCAGAACCACTACCCAACCCACCCCGGCTAGGACAATCCTTCTTCATATGGCCCATCCTATGCATAAGAAACAAGCACTGGAAACATGATGACACTAATCAAACGGGTTCCTTCTCTCACGGTTCTCACAACGGCCTTTCTTCTTCTTCTTGCCAAAATGGAAAACTCCATCGGATCCAGAAGAAGATGACGTAGATCCCTGCTTCTTAAATAACTAAGCACACTGCCAAAACCTCACTCAGCTCACATTTTATCTCCACCTGTTGGCAACAGTTCACTAGACCCTCATAATAAGTGGGGTCATCACAGACAGTGACATGGTCAAAGATCTCTTGATTCAGACCTTGCAAGAAGTGGTCATACTTTGCCTCAGAACTGGGACCAATATAAAGGCAAAACGGTATGATGTTGATGAATTTATGTTGGTATTCATCGAAAATAATGGACCCTTGCTTCAGATTGAGCAACTCGATCGCCTTCACCTGGCGGAGGACTAGGGCAAAATGCAATTGCTTGAACAATCTACGGAAGTCAATCCACAAGACACGACCTTGCTCCTGGAGCAACTATGCTGAAAAGGGCCTCCACCACTTGTGGGCATGACCATCCTGAAAGAGTGGGTGCCCGGTGAGCCAACTTGTGGCTAAGGGCTTTGATGACTCTTTGTATAAACAATATTTTGTTTAATATAATTTACACTTTTATTAATGGCAATGACTTTATCTTTCTTCATATTGTTATATTGTGATATACTATTGTTGTTTTAATAAAGACCTTGAATATACTATAGTGTATGTAAGATGTGGTAGAACATGGGGATGTCTATCATGAAACACATCTTATAGTCACTGTATATTCTAAATGGTTCCTAGTCGATTGAGCCGTCCGTTAATAAGGATAAGGATCGCTCGAGATTGAGACTAGCATTTGCGATGCCGAGTACCACGTTTCATTGGTATGGAACATAGAGATGTTCAAAGCATGCAAATGGATATTCATACGATGAATGATCGAACTACCCTATCCGGACTTTCCAAGTGGTTATCACTTATCGAGTGGATAAAGTCCGCGGTTTTGGTTGTACACCATTAGTCCTTACTACTTGAAACATCATTGAGACTCTATATGCTAGTACTGTACTTTGACTCGTTTACCGACTCTATTGGGGTCATCAGGTGTCGGGATTGGGTACAGTTACAACACATATAGGAGTAGATGCTTTGTTGTCAAGGATTCACCACATACTTGCGAGTGTGGATATCCTATGCAATCTGAGGAGATATTAGTGTGACGAATCTCTGGCCAGAGTACATGATGTATTTTAAGAAATGGTTTCTTAGTAGCACATGCGATGTCACTATTTGATCTTCAAGATGTATTGCATAGTTATCGAATCTCGAACGACTCTCGATTTACCAATGGTTGTTGATTCGATCGGGATATATGGATGAAGGGACCGTACTGTACGCTAACCAAAATCTATTGGTTATTGCAGGCACTATCAGTGATACCTAGGGAATCATGGGGCGATGTTGCTAGGCGCTCTTACCATGATTCGATGGGCAAGTCGGAAATTGTTGTTCCGAGTCACAAGGAGTTGTGAGCCCACGGCTAACTGTATCCCTGAACCATTGAGGGTCACACAGAGTAATGGATTTTTAATCCCCATTGAGATAGTTAAATTTAAAGAGTTAAATTTAATGAACAAAGAAGTGGGACTTCTTATTTAAGAGAAGAGGAGTAAGATTTTCTAAAATGACATAGGGATGGGCATTTTTGGAAATCACTGAATACGGATTCAGAAAAATTTATCTTGACTTTAAAAGATGCAGAAATGGTTTCTGTAAACATTGGTGAAATTGGTTTATCAATCTGAGTCACGATGAATTTTATATCAATTTCTGAACATGCGGGCTTTGCTTGTCAGGCTTGAACTTATGACTAATGGGCCCTAAGCTGTTAGCAGCCCACATTATAAATAAGTTATTGCAGTACAGAAATTATACAACAGAGGTCATAATTTTCGAAAACCTAGTTGTTTTTCTCTCTAAGTGGCCGCCCCCTCCCTCTCTCTGTCGGGAAAATCCAGCCTGTGAATTTTGAATTTGCAGTCTGGTTTAACGGATCAAATTCTTTAATTCTCTTCGTAGAAACTTCTGATAGATTTTCTAGTGCAATCTATCAGAGGGATTAAATCTTTGTTCGTGGACCTGTTTGAAGAACAGTTCGTCCATCAGTTCCTGGGAGATACAACAAGAGCAGAGCAATCTGTTGGTGTCCATAATCTCGATTCGAGATTGGAGGTAAAAATTTATAATTGTTATTTAATTTTTACACACACAATTTAATCGTAAAGTTTTGATACCCATTATGGAATCGTTCCATATAAAATTTTTAAACTTTCGCTACACCGGGTATCAATTCTGATTGATCTGATCGCCGTTCTCCAACATATCCAAGAGAAAAGAAAAGGCCTCCATCATCTGCTCCTCCGATCAGTCAAAATCACGAAAACATCTCTCCATGCGCTCAAGCCAATCCTCACCTGCCTCCGGTGTCTCGCCTCCCATTAAAGGTTTAGTCCCCATCTGAAGAAATTTGTGCATATCAAAATGTTTTCTATCCTCGCAGTGATGGCGGTGCGCATGAGGATGTCTATGAGCATCATCATCTCGTCGACGACCTACGCTACCGATTCTTGTCTCTACCGACCATCTGAAACGATTTTTGGTCATCAAAAACCCAAAAATTCAAACCTAAGTTCAAAAACTCCTACGCATGCTCTGATACCATAACCGTACCCGAATCACCTACTACTAGTCTTGTTAAGCGTGCAATATCAAAATAACTTAAGCAAGCGATAATTATAATAACAACGGAAACTAAGAACCATGTTTACAAGCCAAACCGAAAAGATACAACCGATAACTAAACCAATTGATAATTACTTGTTTTAACAACCATATCAAAAATCAGTAATAACAATACTTGACTTAATGACTCACTACGTCCACAACACCAGCTACACCCCTGCCTCGACCCACCGACGTCGCCCAACCTGATACTTGTCTCGTCGAATAGAGTTTTTAAGAAACAAAACACTGGACATGAGAGACTATGCTCAATACGATAAGCACGAGTATACAATCCTCGTATGATACATGCAAATGATTGGGTACTGGTTAACACGATATCTGCTTAGTCTGGGCAACAATGAGTATGTAGTACCATCTGGGGTCAATTCCGTTGGGTACCTCCACATACTCGTATTATCCCCCATAGCATCAGTCCCCGTAATCACGACGTCTCTCAGTTCCAGACTATATAACAAGGAATATATGGCTGAGCGACCCTACTACTAAGGCTATCTCGAAAGAGACTCGGCTCAACATGAATATGCACATGAAACAAAATATATCAAAGCAGTAAAACATATATCATGGAACATAAATGCAACATATAAGTATGCATACTCGCTCGTAATCTCAGTCAATACTTACATACATCACTATGGCAGTCCTAGTTGCAACAGTCTAGGGTCCAAGCTTACAAGACAATAATTACCATATCACTATTATTGATCTAAAAGCCAAAATTATGCTAATAGATACTCCCTAATACTATTAAGGTTATAAGGTTATACTTGCTTTTGTAGTAAGCCCTTTGTTATCGAAGGCTCTGTCTTATCACATCTTTGCTACAACCCCCGTAGCACTTTGCTAATATCCGTATGTCGAGTATAAGGTTAGAAACCATAAGAATATACATTGATACACATTGATACACCTCAAACACACGTTGAATTGCAAAGCTCCAACCTCTGCATGTCTACCACGTGATGAACTGCCCTGATCGGAAGCTTCGATCTCACCCTTCGGAAGTTCCGATCTCCTGCATATGTCTGCGTGTCCAAACCCTGGAGACACATCACTAGTGTGCATGGCTTAACCTTCGGAAGCTCCGATCTCACGTTCGAAAGTTCGATGCTTTTGAACCTACTTCAGAAGGTCGTATCTCTCTGGTGGTTCCGAAGTCCTGATTCTACATTTTTGATCCGATTAATCAATTGGTTAATTTAAATTGAATTCTCTTAATCATGTTTAACTAATTAAGGTTGTAAAATAGAATACGAGTTACTACAGTAAGTGTGTGTGAGTGTGTTTATATATACTAGGAAAAAATACGTGCAATGCATATAGGGAGCATACTTCCATTGTCGATAAGAGTTGTTAAAGAAATAAGTTTAGAAAAATGTTTTAAATTAATGATTTTCAAGTTATATGAGTCAATAGTAAATTTCTTGTAATATAAGTATAATATATATATATATATATATATATATATATTATAAAATGCATTCCTATGATATTTTTTCAAATACTTTTATGTGTTTCAAATATAAATGAATTTATAATTATTGAAAACATATTAATGGTCAATCTTATAATTTTGGTATGAATTAAAAATTTTAAAAATATAATATGCGGATGATATCATAATAGTATAATTAAAATAAACTTAAGATAAGGAAAAAAATATAATTCATATTGTCGAACTACTTGTTTTACTACTATTGATTTATGAAAAAATAAACATATTATATAGAAATTTCTAAACTTTATTAAATTATTGTTAAATGTTTTCCACCTTTATATTTTGATCTTTTATTTCTTTCATGATTTTTTATTTTTTCATCCGTATTTTTTTCTTTTTGAAAGAAGCAATATTTTAATAATATTCAATATCAATTTTTTTGATATTGTCGTCAATAATCATTTGCATTTTTATATCTTCATTCTTTAATTATTTTTTTGGATGACCTATTTTTTATTGTTGAAAATGTTTATAATTTCACTATCCTCGATCTTTATTCTTGTATTGTTATCGTATTTTATTACTTTATATTCCATATTTAATGAGCAATATATTTGTTGGACGTCATGTTTTATCAATCCCTATCTTTTGTAAAAATATTGATTCGTTAATTGTAATATAATCTTCAGAAATTAATTTATTAATTGTTAGATAATCTTCATAAAGTAATTGTTATAGTATGTACTCTTTAGAAAAAAAATATATAAATAGTTAAAATTAATACAATTATAGGTACTCAATCATATATTGTTAAATTTTAATAATAAATTATTGTTTTGAAAAATATTATTTGCTTTTATTTTTCTAAAAAGGAATATAGATACAATAAATACTCATTAAGTATTTATAAGAAATATCTCTCTTTTATATCAGATAATGCGGGCTAATTGCATCCACACCCCCTGTGAAAAGTCTAAAAGACATAAAACATCCTGTGTAAAATTAATAGCATGTTAGACCCTATGTTTTAAAAAAATTAGCATAAAAACCCCTATGAGAGGGTATAAATGTGCCCGAGTTTGTATAACATAGGGGTGAAATGTGCTACATTTTAAAAAACTGAGGGATGCATTAACCTATTAATATTTTTTAGGGGATTTTATGATTATTAGACTTTTCACAGGGGAGATTAATGCAATTAGCCCCAGATAATGCATGTATCACTTTAGTGAACTGTAATTAATTGTCAAGCCTTTTTCGTGGCATCAACTTCGGTAACAAGCAATTGAACTATTTGACTTTATTATTTTAATTCATTGTTTTAAATATTAATAATAATGTATGTCAAATAAATGATATTAACATTATGTCGTTAAAAAAATTAAGTTTTTGTTGGAAAAAAATTTTCACTCTATATACAAGAAAAATAAAACAAAAGAATTTAGATGTTTTAATCTTCTACAAATTAGGTTTTTTGTGAAAATTGTAATTACACTTCATCTACAAGAAAATAAAATCAACAAATTTTAGAATATCAATATTCTCGAATTAAGATTTTCGTGGAAAAATATGTTCAATTCATTTATCTACAATCAAATAAATGCCAAATAATTTTAATTCTTATTTGAAATTGGATCATATCTAATATTACTTAGTTTGACAATTTTGACCTCTATCATAATAAATAATTTTACAAAAAAAATCATCAGTAAATATATCAAGTATTTATAATAATGAATCTGGTTTCCCACCATGTACCGATCTCTGATCAATGCCCTCTTTGTCCTTCTCCGAGGATACTACTTGTCATGCTTTATTTTTCTGCCCGTCATTGAAGAAGTTCCGAAGCCATAACGAGGTTTGGAATTTCTTTAAATCATGTCTAATACTAACTGATTCACGAGACATTTGCTTCCGGCTTATGGAGATGCCAAATCACGGCGAGATTGAAAAGTTTGTGAGCCATACGTGGTCGTTATGGGTGGAAAGGTGTAGGATGTCTCATGCGGAGGATGTAACGGAGATAAGGGTTGTTATTGAGCTTGTTCGGGCGATGCTCCACGACTTTTCAGAGGATTAGGATGCCATCTGTGTCTCCAACGACTTGGGAGAGGCCGCCAGCAGGCCACCTGAGGATGGATGTAGATGCAAGCTTTAATGAAGCTGCAAATTGTTGTGGTATTGGTGGGGTGGTGCGTAACCATGCGGGTCAACCTATTGTTGTGTTTGGTAAATTTATTTTAATACCGAGCTTAGTGGTACTGGAGGAATTATCGGCAATTAAAGAGGGACTCAGGATTGTTTAGGAGAAGGACTACAAACAGGTGACTATTACTTCGAATTTACTTTTGGCGGTGCAAACACTCACTCAGCCTCTTGGGGATCTCAGTTATGCGGGTCTTTGTGCTTCAAATATTAGATCTCAAATATTGGATCTCGACATAGTGTCATTTTTTCATGTTCGGAGAACAGCTAATGGAGTAGCCCATGCATTAGCAAAATTTTCTTGTTCATCCCCTACACCTTTTTGTTGGGTGTCCGAGAATTTTTCTAGTTGACTTATAAATCTTGTAATGACTGATATTTCATAATAAAAGTACAAGGTTTTCTGTCAAAAAAAAGTTATTTATAATAATTAAACAATAAAGTTGACAATAAACTATGAAAAACTTTGATCTTGATTCACACTTAATTTTACAAAAATATAATGGCATAATATATCAAGAATGTATAATTAAAAGATAAATTTGACAATATACAATGTAAATTTCTGACTTTGATTGACACTTTTATAACTTATATATATGCATATATACTCACGTATATATAGAGACACAAGTAGAAAAGTTTGTTTCGATACCCACATATCATCAAGTTAATTTTAACCTATAATTAATCAAAGAAAAGCATATACCCCTCCCTTTTTGTAATAAAAAACAAAACAAAAGCAAAGCATATACGCTTCAATATGACGAGAACCTTCAAATAATAGATTAATGTTGAATATTACTTTCATGCCACCCTGGATGGAATAATCATTACTTTAACAGTCAATTTGAGCATATTGATACGTGGAACTATTTAATCAAATGAATTAGGACATAATCATACTCATATATATTCCAATTTCAGAAGATAGAATCACATGGACCCTTGAACACGTATACCAACCGTTCAATTATTTAGTTCTTAATTCGGGAAAATTATGTAGGTGGCATATCTTGTGTATATTGATACGTTCTATTATTTTGTTCTTAATAGTTAATTCGGGAAAATTATGTAGGTGGCATA
Source organism: Henckelia pumila (assembly GCF_033568475.1). Classification (NCBI taxonomy): domain Eukaryota; kingdom Viridiplantae; phylum Streptophyta; class Magnoliopsida; order Lamiales; family Gesneriaceae; genus Henckelia; species Henckelia pumila. The sequence continues at coordinate 122,036,090 of NC_133122.1, read as the reverse complement.
TCTTGTGTCGCTCACTCGCTCGTGCAAAGATTAATTTATTCGATCATACACTTAGGGATGTTGTAGACTTGTGTAATATGTTCCACATCTAATTTTTTTACATCGTCCAATACGTAGTCATGCATGAAAAATTATATATAGTACTGTATTATGGTCATTTTATTCAGCCTCTTAAAGATATCGCCTCGAGGGTAGTATTGAACTAACCTTCTTTTCATTTTTAAATTTTTAAACTTCCATTCTCTTGTTTTCATCTAATTCTTAATATATATGACATCAAAAATTGACATGATGTTTGATTTTCGGAATCGTTTGACACTAGTAAGTACACTAGATTAAATTGTAATATACTCAATTTAGAGTACAAGTCATTTTCACAGAGATCGATATTTAATTAACTACTAACATATTTATTATTAAACTTAATTTATGCAACTTAAAATTAAAAGAGTACGTTTTTTGGAATTATTAATCTAAATTCTGATTGGAATAAACTACCAATGAAATTTGAAAACGTAATTTTGACAATAGGGATCGATTTAAGATTGAATCAGGTTCAAACAAAATGACTAAAACACACAACGATATCAGACATAACTATGTGACATGTAGTAACTCAGCTCGAATCATCTAACTAGTGGTCTTAAGTATGTAATTAACTCAATAAAAAATAATTAATAACCAGAGTAAATTATGAAGACTTAAAAATCGAGTATAAGATAAATCAGTAGAATAAAACCGTTACGAAAACCCAATGTATTCATACAACCATATTCACAATAACAACCTAAATGTAAGCATATAAAACTGCCGGCGGCCTCTGGTCCCTGCAACTAACCATGGCGCTATCCTCCCGCTCTGTTCAACCTGAGACCGGCCCCGCGTTATGGGGTGTCCATGATAACACCAGGAAAATGAACGATAATTTCCCAGTACGAAGTATGAGTATACAAACAAACATGATGCATGCAACATGAGATGGTTGGGTCACTGGTCAACTACCAAGTCATGCTCAGACTAGACGTCAATGAGTATAGCACAATCTGAGAATCTGATCATGGGGTGGCTCACACACTTGTCTAGACCAAAATAGTATTAGTATCAACATCATCCTGTAGTATCCCGATTCATAAATTAAGTTAATCAACTGCCTAAACATGATTAAGGGGTTCCTACTTGGATTTAAGAGGTTTGAAATCGGATTCGAAATGATCGTAAATTGTTCCAAGGACTTCAAGTTATTGGACAGTTCGGAAGCACCGAACTAGTTTGGAAGCAACATTGTACTTAGGTGACAGAGGGTGAGTTCGAAAGGTCCGATCTCCTTTGGATAAGAAAGTATATGGGCTTTTTGAATGGTGAATTGACGTGAGATAGATCGGAAGCTCCGAACTCCAGTTTTGAAGGTCTGAACTTCGTCAGTAGCAATTTATTGTCCAATCGAGTACACACGCTCGGTGGCTAGAGATCGGAATATCTGAAGTCCATTCGGAATCTCCGATCGTCGTCAATAAATAGGGTCCGAGAGCTTAAATTGTAAATCTCAACAAACACTTTCCTCTCTCATTTTCTATTTATTTGGAAGGCATTTAGGCGTCGCTGATGGCTAGTAGATTTCAAGGCACTATGGGTATCGTAGCAGAGTTTTGCCTAGGTTTTGAGGTCATTGCATCAAAGGGATAATGACGGACTCAATATTAAGTCTAGACTCTGATTAGCTCGAGTGAGTATCTATTAGTATAGTTAAGGCTTTTATTAGGCAATAAGTGATACAGTGATTATCTGCTTATAGACTTGGACTAGAGAGCCAGTGTTGCTAGGTTTCTTGAGTTGCTTGATAGAGGAACAGACAAACTATTCAAGATATTCTGGTTGAGTATGCATGTTTTATGATTTCATGGTTTATATTGCACGACTTATGTGCATTTATTATGTCACGGTTATTATGATACATGCATTATCATTTTGAGCTTGTACCTTGATATTACTAGTAGTGGGGTCGATCATATCTCAGTTATTGTGTGGATGGATTCCATGGACTCGGATCCGGTTGCTTTTATCCATGTATTTTTTAACTAATGGATCTACCTCTTGATACGACGACCCAGCGTGTTACATACTATGGAGCCTATTCTTTTAGCAAGAGTTTCCTGTTGTGATATGTTTCCTTTACCTGTTCATTTGCATTATAATTCGTAGCATGTGTATAATTTTTGTACCGATGGTTGTTAGCTCACGTCCTCAATTTTTGGTTCTGGACACCCCATTTTACGGGACAGGGCTGATGTTGGACATACCAGGAGGTAGCGATCGCTGAGATGCAGCGGTATTGTTGGATTTGTTCCATACTATGTTTCTATTAGTTGATTTTTAGTAATCATATTCGATAAGGTTGTATAACATTATTCTACATTTGATTTTCAAACAGTCGTATTCCACCGATGGTTTTAGTTGTATCATTTGAGTTTCCTCTGTTTTTATTTGATAATTGTGCCTTAAGATATTTACTGCATGCTTAATCTTTGATTAGTAAGTAATTCCGGAATGGGTCACTACATTTAAGGTATTAGATCTTGTATTGATATTTGGGTTCTAGGAAAACACTCTCGAAGTTAATTTATGTTGTCTTTATAGATAGCAGGCCATGGAGACGAGAGTCATTCGAGTGTCGATGGACGTTGGGGGGATGATGAGGAGCGAGATCATCATCTTGGAGACCGTCACCACAGGGATGGCAGACACTACTTTGACATGTGCATGTTTGTGCAGATGGCTCCTAAGCCGTTGGTGGGTGGAAAACTCTGGAGGATCCGGAGAATTGGCTGGAGCATATGGAGAGTTGCTTTCAATTTACAACTTCATCGAGGAGCAGAAGATGGAGGTTGTTAACTTCCTTCTTGTAGGGAGTGTCCATGAGTGGTGGAAGTATTCTCATGTGTCCATTATATTCGAGCGAGGCGTAGCTACTTGGGCCAAATTCTGCACATCATTAGGAAGCTGTAATTTCCCCCAACACTCCGTCAAACAAAGACGAACGAGAATTGAACTCAAGGCTGGGCAACATGTCGATAGGTGAGTATTAACAGATGTTATTTTAGCAATTGATGTGAGAGACTAATGCCCAATATGTAAATATGAGTATACAAAACATAACATGATGCATGCAACGTGAGATGACTGGGGTGATTAGTCAACAACCAAGTCCTGCTCAGACTAGGTACCAATGAATATGTAGTGCCATCTAGGACTCAAAACACTGGGTAGATCACACATTTGTCTAGAACAATGTAGTATAAGTCTCCGCTCCATGCGGTAAAACCAGATGTCAGACAGTATAATCGAGTGTAGAGCTGAGTGAACCTACGAGAAAGGATATCTCGAATGAGATACGACTGAACATGTATGTTCACATGAAAGATATATTTAAAGCAGTAAAACATGAATCATGACATATAAATGCAACACATAAGCATGCATACTCAGCTGAAAATATCAGTCAGTACTTACGTATCTCTAGTAGTAGTGGATCAAGCCAAGCAGAGTCTAGATTCTATGCCTACAATCAAAGATTCATCGTATCACTAATCATGTTCTAAAATTCTTAACATAGATAACATATACTCCTATAATTTAAATAGGATTATACTCTCAACTGGATGCTATTACCAAAGCAACTCACTTATATCTTTGGGCCCTCAGTTATACACTGAAGCAGGAAAGGAAACTTGTGAATTATGCCTAAATTATCGTTTAAAAATCCCTATTTATAGACGGAGATCGGTAGTTTCGATCTGGATTTTGGATCTTTCAATATCTACATGCTCGCCACGTTTCTGAACGCCAGAGTTCGGACGTTTTGATCAGGACTTTGGTGGTTCCGATCTCTGCATGCAAATACACATGGTCATATTCCTTGCTTAGCCATCATTCCATGTCATCGGATGCTCCGATCTATCTCTTTGGATGGTTTGAACTATTCCACGTGTCAGTTCACCTCGTGACTACTCATTGACAACTTGGTTATAGGAGTTAGGACGTTTGGAACTGCACTATTTCTTCCGTAGTTGACCTTGTTGACTTTGCTACTTCCAAAGGGTATCAAGTTTGGATCTTCCAAACGTAGTTCGGTCCTTCTGAACTAGCCGAAGTTCAACATATAAAATTTATTTTGTTTGTTCTTGTATATCTCTTGTTTCTCGAGTTAGTAACCCTTAATCTTGTTTACCTATTATATTACTTAAAACAGGGTACGGATTGATACAATGTACTGACCCATCATTGAATCACCTACTAACTGGAAACTATGACATGCATTAATCTTAATTAAAAAATAAAAACTTAACAGAGTAAAACGTGCGGAAAAAAACCCATAAATTACATAACTGAGTACAAAAGTTCAAGGCTTAATACTATAGTGATACAACCATATCGAAACAACTAAAAAGTAAACATTATACACCTATATTGAATTCTACTGTATAAATAACTCCTCAAGACTCCTGCTCCCTAGTCCTGCCTCGAACTCTCAGCTCATTCCATCATGTGACCTGCCCCGTGGAATGGGGTGTCCAAGATAACAACTAGGACGTGAGAAATTAATGCCCAGTACATAAGCATGAGTAAACATATGAATATAATGCATGCAATCATGATGATTGGTAACAGGTCATCTGATAAGTCATGCTCAGTACAGGCGCCACATGAGTGCTGTAACCTCACGGATCAACCTTTGGGTACAACCACACTCGTCTAATACACCGGAGTAGTTAGATATACACTTCCCCGCCGTTGAGGTACTCCCAGTGACAGACTATAAAGTATAAGGCTGAGCGGCTCTATAATCAGGGTATAACAAGGTACAAGCTCAAAGTGTATGTGCTCATGACATATGGATATAGAAAACGGTTAAACATATATCATGCCACATAATAATGCCAGATAAATGCAACATATAAATATGAATACTCGCTGGAAATCTTAGTTAATGTGTACGTACCTCTAGGCTAGTTCAAGTCTAGTAGGATCCTAGTTTCCAAGCCTATATTTAAAAGTTCACCGTATCACTACACAAGTTCTATAAGTCTTAACTAAGCTAATAAGTACTCCCAAAATTTAAATAGATTCCTGGACCATACCTTCGTCCGTAGTCAGCCCTTTGGAGTTGCTAGTTCCGGATGACTATAACAACACCTTTGTTATTCCAGAACTTCTATAATAAACCGATAGGGCCCTCAAGTATATATCTCACACTTTACAACTTAAGAAAGAAACTCGGGAATTTGTAATTCAAAATGAATTCGTCTGACCCCTATTTATAGGCAAAACTCCCTGCCACGTTCGGAGCATCCGAAATATGGTTCGGAGCGTCCGATCCAGCTCCTAGCTTGCATGTGAAACACGTCGAGTTCAGAGCGTACGAATACAAGTTCAGACAGTCCGAAGTGCTCTATGTTCGACACTTGTCAAAACCCATGGCTGATTCATCGTGCATGATTGTCATGAAGGAGTTCGGACCGTCCGATCTGGGTTTGGATCGTTCGATCTCGCCTTAACTCCAAAGTCAACATATGATCCTCTTTGGAGCTCCCGATTTACAAGGTTTGGATCGTCCGAAGTGAGTTCAGATCATCCGATCTGTCCAAAACTTTGGAAGTCCAATTCTTAAGTCTGAAGCCCGATTCATCACTTGAATTGATTAATTACTAATCTTTAATCAAGTTTAACATATTATTATCTTTAAAATGAACTCTAGGTTACTATATTCTCCCCACCTTTAGATATTTCGTCCGCGAAATAAAATATGAAGACAAATCAAGACAATAATATGAACATCAAACCATGATTTATTACAATAAACTATAATTACAACTATACATGGTAATCAAAAGTACAAAGAAAACAACTCAGGGTATTCATGCTAGCAATTCTCGAAGGCACGGGTCACTTTGTGGTTTATTACCGATGCTTCTAGGAGTGGATTAGGAGCTGTGTTGATGCAGGATGATAAAGTAATAGCGTATGCATCTCGACAGCTGAAGGTCCATGAGATGAATTACCCGACTCATGATCTTGAGTTAGCGGCAGTTGTTTTTGCTTTGAAGCTATGGAGACACTACTTGTACGGCGAAAGGTGTCAGATTTTCACTGATCACAAAAGCCTAAAATATTTTTTCACTCAGAAGGAGTTGAATATGAGGCAGAGGCGATGGCTGGAATTAGTGAAGGACTACGACTGTGACATTAGCTACCATCCTGGTAAGGCTAATGTTGTAGCAGATGCCTTGAGTCGCAAGTCGGCAACATTGAACCAATTGACAGTGCATCAGGAGTTGATTGCTGAATTTGCACGTATGAGTTTGGAGGTATTTGTAAGAGTGGGTGCCCAGTGAGCCAACCGTGTGGCTATGGGCTTTGATGACTCTTTGTATAAACAATCTTTTGTTTAATATTATTTACACTTTTATTAATGGCAATGACTTTATATTACTTCATATTGTTATATTGTGATATAATATTGTTGTTTTGATAAAGACCTTGAATATACCATAGTGTATGTAAGATGTGGTAGAACATGGGGATGTCTATCATGAAATACATCTTATAGTCACTGTATATTCTAAAACCGTTCCTAGTCGATTGAGCCGTCCGATAATAAGGATAAGGATCGCTCGAGTTTGAGACTAGCATTTGCGATGCGGAGTACCACGTTTCATTGGTAGGGAAAATGGAGATGTTCGAAGCATGCAAATGGATATTCATAGGATGAATAATCGAACTACCCTATCCGGACTTTCCAAGTGGTTATCACTTATCGAGTGGATGAAGTCCGCGGTTTTGGTTGTACACCATTAGTCCTTACGACTTGAAACATCATGGAGACTCTATATGCTAGTACTGTGCTTTGACTCGTTTACCGACTCTGAGGGGGGTCATCAGGTGTCGAGATTGGGTACAGTTACAACACATATAGGAGTCGATGCATTGTTGTCAAGGATTCACCACATACTTGCGAGTGTGGATATCCTATGCGATCTGAGGAGATATTAGTGTGACAAATCTCTGGCCAGAGTACTTGATGTGATTTAAGAAATGGTTTCTTAGTAGCACATGCGATGTCACTAATTTGATCTTCAAGATGTATTGCATAGTTATCGAATCTTGAGCGACTCTCGATATACCAATGGTTGTTGATTCGATCGGGATATTTGGATGAAGGGACCGTACTGTACGCTAACCAAAATCTACTGGTTCTTGTAGGCACTATCAGTGATACCTAGGGAATCATGGGGCGATGTTGCTAGGCGCTTTACCATGATTCGTTGGGCAAGTCGGAAAGTGTTGTTCCGAGTCACAAGGAGTTGTGAGCCCACGGCTAGCTGTATCCCTGAACCATTGAGGGTCACACAGTGTAATGGAGTTTTAATCCCCGTTGAGATAGTTAAATTTAAAGAGTTAAATTTAATGAAACAAAGAAGTTGGACTTCTTAAAATAAGAGTAAGGGAGTAGGATTTCTAAAATGACATAGGGATGGACATTTTTGGAAACCACTGAATTCGGATTCAGGAAAATTTATTTTGACTTTAAAATGTGCAGAAATGGTTTCTGTGCACATTGGTGAAATTGGTTCATCAATCGGAGTCACGATGAATTTTATATTAATTTCTGAACGTGCGGGCTTTGCTTGTCGGGCCCTAACTTATGATTAATGGCCCTAAGGTGTTAGTGGCCTGCATTATAAATAAGTTATTGCAGTACAGAAATTAGACACAACAGGTCATTATTGAGAGACAGGATTTTCGAAATTAAACCCTAGCCTCCTCTCAAGTTTTCGGCCGCCCCCCTTCACTCTGTCAGAGAAAATTCCGGTCTGTGATTTTTGAATTGCAGTCAGGAATAACGAATCAGATTCGTTTAATATCTTCGCAGAAAAACTTCTGATAGATTTTCTAGTGCAATCTATCAGAGGGATTTAAACCCCATTCGTGGACCTGATTGAAGGAGTTCATCAGTTCCTGGGAGATACAAGAAGCGCAGAGAAATCTATGTGGTGTCCATTAATCTCGATTCGAGATTGAAGGTAAAATTTAATTAATTGTTATTTGAATTTTACACACACAATAATTTAATCGTTGAATGGTTGATACCCACACCATGGAATTGTTCCATGATAAAATTTTAAACTTCCGCTGCACCGGGTATCAATCGTGATTGATCTGACCGCCAGTTTTCCAACAGTGGTATCAGAGCCAGGTTGCTCAGATCAAACGATTAAATTAATCAATTGTACAAAATTTTTGAATCTCGGTTTTTGGAAAACAAAATAAATATTTTTAAATAAAAATAAAATTTTTCGGGGCAAAACCCGGGCAGCGATTGGATCGCTGCCCGGTGGGGCAGCAATTGTTGCTGCCCCGGGCGGCGCACGGCGCCGCCCAAAGGGGGCGCACGGCGCCGCCCAGGGGCGGCGTTCGGCGCCGCCCAGGGCGACGCACGGCGCCTATTACATGTGCTTCCAATTTACATTTCTTCAGTCTTTATTGTCTGCTGGGCCCACCGTCTTCAAATCTTGATCTCCCACTAAATCTAATGTATTTACAATAAATAACAATGACAAGTAGGGATACATTTTTAGGGGTGGGAACGGGCTATAAACCAAGCCCACTTTTATTACATATGACATTCATATCGGGCCATAAACCAGGCCCATTAATAAAACCAACAACAATAAAAACAAAATGTAAATTCCTAACATACACCTACAAAATTGGTCATGGCAATCGACTACTTGTCATTGTTATTTATTGTAAATACATTAGATTTAGTGGGAGATCAAGATTTGAAGACGGTGGGCCCAGCAGACAATAAAGACTGAAGAAATGTAAATTGGAAGCACATGTAATAGGATTGCATTGCATACTGCATATTACCTAGGATTGGACTAAGACCCGTGATTGGCAACCACGGGTCAATTAGAAATGGAATCGATCATCCTATATAATATTTGATATTATGATTGTATGCATGTTTAGACATAATTGCGTGAATCCGGCAAGCATGCAATAAATTGAATATGATGAGACAAATAATTTTATAATTAAAAATCCCTCATTTTAAATATGATTTAAAATTGATATCAAGATAAATAAAGGAAATTTAATTTGTTTAAATGTTCCTACCTTCCATCAACGGTCAATTATGTGATGCTACCCGCGGATACGGTCCGGCTCATATTATTGGGGGGGCCCGTCCGTCGGAAAGCTGTACATTGGATCGACAAATGTTGTAAGTTGGGTGGAACTCCCATGGGATCGGCTCATATTATTGGGGGATCCACATGGCGACCGTCCATCACAACTTAATATTGATGGGTCATCTTGACATGTCACTTTAAACGGCGTCATATTATTGGGCCCTTATTGGACATGAGGTAAATACATGGGGGTTGCTTAGGAAGCAATTGGGCTCTACCTTTTGAGAATTATGGTTGGCTGATATTATTCGGGACCATAAGTTTGTCAATTGGACTCCATGTTCTCACTAAGGAAAAAGTTTCCCGTTTTCACTAGAGGGTGGTGAAATCGTTAAAATAGTGGGAGTGAGATTCATAAAATTAAATTCGCCTATTTTATGTCTTAGTAAATTGTTAAACAATCATTGATATATGTCTGTTTTCTTTTCAGTATTTCATACAATGAATTTGCGAAATCCATTATTCTCGATCCTCGAACAAAACAAGTTGACTGGCGCCAACTATACGGAATGGTTTCCGGAAGTTGAAGATTGTCTTAACTTCGGAGAAAATGCTCTACGTGTTAGAAAGCACCTCCGAAGGAAGCACCAGCTGACATAAGTCCGGAGGAATTGGCCAAACTTGATGCATGGTGTGACCATGACATCAAGACCAAATGCTATATGCAAGCCTCGATGTCTGATGAACTCCAGAGGCGATTTGAGGACACCGTGAATGCTGCTGACATTCACGCTCAACTCAAGGAACTTTTTGGGGCTCAATCGAGGGCTGAAAGGTTCGCTACTGTTAAGGAGCTAATGACGTGTCACATGCGTGAAGGGACTTCGGTCCGTGATCATGGGGTACGAGTGATTTGGCTCATACAGAAGTTGGCGACCCTAGATTTGGTGTTGGAACATGAACTCAATGTGGATTTATTGCTTCTGTCTCTTCCTTCTTCATTTGATGGATTTGTGATAAATTTTAATATGAACAAGATAGAGGCCACCCTTGAAGAGATGGTCAATATGCTCGTTACATATGAATCCACACTTAAGAAGGATAAGCCCGCTTTCTTGGTGGGCTCCTCATCTTCTGCTAAGAAGGGGCCAAGTATGAAGGGCAAGAAACGTTCTGCCCCACCCAAGAAAGTCGAGCCCGAGAAGAAGCAAACGACAAAGTCTTCAAACAATGGAAAATCCAAGGATGTTTGCCATTACTGCAAGAAGCCGGGTCATTGGAAGCGCAACTGCAAGGAATATCTAGAGCAGTTGGGAACTGCAAAGGGTATGTTCTATATTGAAATAAACATTCACTTAATACAACTTCTTGGGTATTGGATACCGGATGTGGATCTCACATTTGCAATGATTTGCAGGTGATGACAAGAAGTCGCAAGCTTAGAATGGGTGAGACCCAGCTGAAGAGCTCGGAGCATTGGTTCCAGAGTTGAAGCTACGGGCCATTGGAGAATGTTTTGTTTGACTTTGCAGAACGGTTTTAAATTAATTGTTAAGAGATGTTTTATTTGTGCCAGATTTAATTAAACCAAACAATTATTTCAATTTTATGCTTGATAGAGATGGTTATTCTTGCAATTTTGTGAAATGGGATGTTGCAATATTTACAAGAATGAATGTTTAATATGGAAATGGACAACTTGAAAACGATCTATTACAACTTAAAACTACAAGATGTTCCCAATAAAATTTATATTGAATAAACCGGCGACAACAAACAAAAGGAAAAATGCGATAGTCAAAACCGGCGAACCTTTGGCATGCTAGGAGCTAGGTCATATTTCCTCAGAGGGTGATGAACAAGCTAGTGGGAGAGGCAGTTTGATTGTGTCTGATATTAACTCTTTCTACCTACTTGTGAATCCTGCCTAAAGGAAAAATGACTAAAATTCCTTTTAAGGGGAAACCTGACGTAGTCAGGAATCCTGTTGGATTTTGATCCATACAGATGTTTTGTGGTCCATTTAGAGTAGGGACTCAAACATGGCCACAACCTACTTCATGTACCTTTACTGATGATTATTCAAGGTATGCGGTAGTTTATATTTAATGGAAATATAAGTCTGAAGCATTTGAAAAGTTCAAAGAGAATTCAAGGCTGAAGTAGAAAACCAAGCTAGGTAAAAAGTATTAAAGCACTTCGATCGGATCGAGGTGGAGAACTACTTAAGTACCCTGGGAGTTTTTGGACTATTCTAAAAGAGAATGTGATTTTCTCTCTCAGTGGACTTTCCTCCTATGACACCACAACTATAATGGTGTTATCGGGAGCGTCGTAATCGAACCTGTTTAGTTGGACATGGTTCGACTCCATGATGAGCTTCACTGAGCTACCACCTGTCGTTTGGGGCTATGCGCTTGAAACGGCGGTTTTATTGTTGAACAACGTCCACACTAAAGCAGGTGGGACAAGACACCATCCGAGTTTTGGAAATGCAAAGCTCCTAAGTATTCGTACTAGAGGAATTTGGGGATTTCCTGCTTACGTGAAGCAGACAGTGGGAGACAAGTTGGACTAGTCGATCCAGCTTCTGTTATTTTGTGGGGATATCCGAAGCAACTCAATCGGATATTATTTCTTTACCTGCTGAAACAAAGGTTTTTGTTTTAGGAATGCCACCTTCTTGGAGAAGGAGTTCTTATTGGATAAGAAAGGCGAGATGATGGAAACCGAAGATAGGTACGAGAAGAGCCCGAAATACAAAATAGCGATCCTACACCTCAGGATCATTTGCTGGACAACCTGCACCTAGAAGATCCGAGAGGACTTCTAGACTTCCCATTCGATATGGTCTTCTTCTTGAAGGGGATCAAGATGAAAAAAAAAAAACGAGACATTGGGATGTGATCCAAGAAACTTCAAGGAAGCAATTTCTGATGCGGATTCGAATTTATGGCTTGAAGCTATGCAGTCAGAATTGATTCGATGCATTAAAACAAGTCTGGTCTTTGGTAGATCCTCCCGACGGAATTGTTCCTAATAGGGAGTAAATGGATCTACAAGAGGAATGCTTGGGCCAGATGGTCAGGTATTGAACCTACAAGGCGCGAATTGGTGGCTCTAAAGGTTATACTCAAAGGAAAGGAGTTGACTATGATGGAAACTTTTCACCAGTTGCAATGTTTAAAGTCCATCCAGAATCCTAATTGCCATAGCTGCATGGTATGGACTATGAGATTGGCAAATGGATGTGATGACTGCTTTATTTATGGAGACATTAAGGTGGAAAATCTATATGAAGCAGCCTGAAGTGGTTCACATCCATGGGAAGCGTGCATAAGGTATGCAAGAACTTCGTGGAGATCAATTTATGGTCTAAACCAAGCATCAAGAAGTTGGAACCAGTAATTTGATGAAAACAATTAAATGATTTTGGTTTCATCAAGAACGGCAGGAACATGCGTGTACAAGAAAGAAGTTAAGGATGCGGTGACATTCTTAGTACTTTATGTTGATGAAATCCTACTCATTGGGAAGACGTAGGATGTTGCAGTTCATCAAAGATATGGTTATCAGGTAGTTTCGATGAAAGGATTTGGGTGAGGCATCTACATTCTTGGGATACAGATCTATAAGATAGATCTAAGAGATGATAGGAATCACTCAATTCAACCTACATCGATACCATATTGAAACGGTTTTCTATGGATGGGTCCAAGAGAGGCAATTTACCCATGTGTCATGGAGTTTCTTATCCAAGTCTATGTGTCCCAAGAAGCTGATGAAGAGATAGAGAATATGGACACATGTACCATATGCGTCAGCTTATAGGTGTATCATGTATGGGATGATATCTACCAGCACGTGATGTAGCATTATGCTTGAGTGTCACGAGAAGATATCAGTTAAATCCTGGTCAAATGCATTGGAAAGCCGTTGAAAGGACATTCTTAAGTACTTGGAAGGACTAAGAATATGTTCATGGTGTATGGAGGGACGAGATCTCAAAATTGGAAGGCTATACCGACTCTAGCTTCCAAAGTGATGTGGATGACTCGAAGTCAACCTCTGGATTTAGTGTTCATGCTCAATGGCGGTGCTTTGTCTTTGGAAGAGTTCCAAGCAGGACACCACAGCGGCTTCCCACCACTGAGGCTGAATACATTGCAGCATCAGCTGCTGCTAAAGAGGGTTTGGATGAGGAAGTTT